>NC_092295.1:15110455-15132955 GCF_036320965.1 Panulirus ornatus
ACGCCATCACTTGATGCTATCTGATACCATCACTTGAGGGTATATAGCTCCATCACTTTATGTTATCTAATACATTCACTTGATGCTATCTGATACCATCACTTGAAGATATATAGCTCCATCACTTTATGTTATCTAACACATTCACTTGATGCTATGTAACACCATCTCTTGATGTTTTCTATCATTTTCACTTGGTGCTATCTAACACCATCATTTGATGGTATCTAAAACCGAAACTTGATGCTAATACCATCAAATGTTGCTATCTAACACCAATAATTGAAGCTACGTTATACCATCACCTGATGCTATCTGACACCATTATTTGATATCATCTAACAACATTATTTGCTATCATCTAACACCATCACTTAACCCTATATAACACCATCATTGAATGCTATCTAACCCTATTATTTAACGGTATTTGATACAATCACATGATGTTATCTCACACGCTATCAAACACCATCGCTTGTCGCTATCTAACGCCATTACTCAGCGCTGTTTAACATCACTTTCTGCTATCTGATGGTATCTAACACCTTTGCTTGATGCTGTTTAACAACATCACTTGATGTTGTTTGTTCACCATCAGTTGATGTTATCTGCTCTCGCTTGATATTGTCAACCAGCATCACAACATACAACATCATCACTTGCTGTTATCTGACACCACCACTTGATGCTATCTAAAGCCATCACTTGACGGTGTACAACATCACTACTTGATGCTGCCTTGCACCATCACTTGATCTGATCTACCACCAACAATTGAGGGCGTCTTACACCACCATCACATGAAGCTATTTGAAACCATCATTTGGTGCTCTCTAATACCATTACTTCGTGCTATCTAACATCATCACTTCACGCTATTTGACATCATCCTTTATGCTATCTAATACAGTAACTTGAAACTATCTAACATCAACCTTTGACGCTAACACCATAACTTGATGTGATCAAACACCATTACTTTATGCTATCTGACACCATCACTTGTAGCTAACCGTCATTATTATTTGATGATATTGACACCATCATTTGATGTTATCTGACACCATTATATGATGGTACATGACACCATCACTTGACACTCTCTAAGAGCATCTTTTGAAGCTATCTGATAACAACATTTGATGGTTACTGACACCAACACTTGACGCAATCTAACACCGTTATTTGATGCAATCCAACACCATCACTTGTGTTATCTAAAATCATAACCTGACATTTATTGATGCCATGTCTTGAATCTGTCTAAGACCATCATTTGATGTTATCTAACACTAACACTTGATGATATCTAATGCCATCACTTTTTGCTAACACCAACACTTGATGCTATCTAACACTATCAATTGACTGTCTAATACCATAGTGTGACGTTATCTAGTCATATCTCTGGCTGGTAGCTGACACCATCACCTGATGTTTTAGCACCAACATTTGACGATATCAATCAACATCACTTGATGTAAGTATCACCATCACTTGATGTTAGGTATCACTATCACTTGATGCTAGGCATCACCATCACTTGATGCTAGGTATCACCATCACTTGATGCTAGGTATCACCATCACTTGATGCTAGGTATCACCATCACTTGATGCTAGGTATCACCATCACTTGATGCTAGGTATCACCATCACTTGATGCTAGGTATCACCATCACTTGATGCTAGGTATCACCATCACTTGATGCTAGGTATCATCTGTTCATCACAATATTTCATGTTTTAAACCAGTCTGATAACATGAATTGTGAAATTTCTTCGAAAAATGCAAAGCCAAATGAACAAACAGAAGACATAACACGATAACATGATACTATTGTTACATACTCACCACGATACTATTGTTACATAGCCACCATGATGCTATTGTTACATAGGCACTATGATGCTAATGTTGCATAGTCACCATGATACTATTGTAACATAGCCACCATGATGGTATTGTTACATAGCCACCATGATGCTGTTGTTACATACCTACCACGATACTATTGTTACATGCCACCATGATGCTATTGCTACATAGCAACCATGACGCTAATGTCACATAGTCACCATGATGCATTTGTTACATAGCCACCATAATACTATTGTTACATAGCCATCATGATGACATTGTTACATAGCCACCATGATGCCATTGTTACATAGCTACCATGACGCTATTGTTACATAATCACCATAGTCCTATTGTTACATAGCCACCATGATGCTATTGTAACGTGGCCACCATGTTACATAGCCACCATGATGTTATTGTTACATAGCCACCATGATGCTATTGTTACTTAGTTACCATGATGGTTATTGTTACATAGCCACCATGATATTATTGCTCATAGCCGCCTTGATGGTATTGTTACATAGCCACCATGATACTATCGTTACATAGCCAACATGATACTATTGTTACATAGCCACCATGATGATATTGTTACATAGCCACCATAGTGCTATAGTTACAGAGCCACCATGATGCTAATGTTAGATAGCCACTATGATACTAATGTTACATAGTCACCTTGATGCTATTGTTATATAGCCACCATGATGATATTGTTGCATAGCCACCATGATATTATTGTTATAGCCACCATGATACTGTTGTTACATAGCCACCGTAATGCCATTGTTACATAGCCACCATGATGCTATTGTTACATAGCCACCGTGATGCTATTGTTACATAGCCACCATGATACTGTTGTTACATAGCCACCATAATGCCATTGTTACATAGCCACCATGATGCTATTGTTACATAGCCACCATGATACTAATGTTACATAGGCACCATGATACTATTGTTACATAGCCACTATGATGCTATTGTTACATAGTCACCTTGATGATATTGTTACATAGCCACCATGATGTTATTGTTACAGAGTCACCATAATGCTAATGTTATATAGCCACCATGATACTGTAATCATATAGCCACATACTATTGTTACATAGTCCCCATGATACTCTTGTTACATAGCCACCATGATGCTATTATTACATAGCCACCATGATGCTATTGATACATAGCCATTATGATACTGTTGTTACATAGCCCCCATTATACTATTGTTACATAGCCAGCATGATACTATTGTTAAATAGCCACCATGATACTGTTGTTACATAGCCACTATAATGCTATTGTTACATAGCCACCATGTTCCTATTGTTACATAGCCACGATGATGCTATTGTTACATAGCCACCATGACGCTATTGTTACATAGCCACCATGATGCTATTGTTACATAGCCACTATGATGCTAATGTTACATAGCCATCATGATGCTATTGTTACATAGTCACCATGATGCTAATGGTATATAGCCACCATGATACCATAGCTACATAGCCACCATGATACAATTGTTATATATCCACCATGATGCTAATGTTACATAGCCATCATGATGCTATTGTTGCATGGCCACCATGATGCTATTGTTACATAGCCACCATGATGTTATTGTTACATAGTCAACATGATACTATCGTTACATAGCTACCATGATGCTAATGTTACATACCAACCGCGATACTACTGTTACATACCCACCATGATACTACTGTTGAATAGCCACCATGATACTATTGTTACTTAGCCACCATGGATAATATTGTTACATAGTCACCATGATGCTATTGTTAAATAGCCACAATGATATTATTGTTACATAGCCACCATGATGTCAATGTTACATAGCCACCATGATACTAATGTTAGATAGTCACCATGATGTTATTGTTACATACCCACCACGATAAGATTGTTACATAGCCACTATGATGCTATTGATGCATAGCTACCATGATGCTAATGTTACATAGCACCTATGATACTATTGTTACATAGTCACTATGATACTATTGTAACATAGCTAGCCACCATGATGGCATTGTTATATAGCCACCATGATGCTGTTGTTACATACCTACCACGATACTGTTGTTTCATAGCCACCATGATGCTATTGTTACAGAGCCACCATGATGGTAATGTTACATAGTCACCATGATACTATTGTAACATAGCCACAATGATAGTACTGTTACATAGCCATCATGATGCTGTTGTTACATACTTACCACGATACTATTGTTACATTTCACCTTGATGCTACTGTTACATAGCCATCATGACGCTAATGTCACACAGTCAACATGATCCCTTTCTTACATAGCCACCATGATACTATTGTTACGTAGCCATCATGATGCTATTGTTACATAGCCACCATGATGCCATTGTTATATAGCCACCATGATGCTATTGTTACACAACCACCATAATACTATCGTTACATAGCCACCATGATGCTATTGTTACTTGGTCACCATGATGGTAATGTTACATAACCACCATGATACTGTTGTTACATAGCCACCATAATGCCATTGTTACATAGACACCATGATGCTATTGTTACATAGCCACCGTGATGCTATTGTTACATAGCCACCAGGATGCTAATGTTACATAGCCACCATGATACTATTGTTACATAGCCACCATGATGCAATTGTTACATAGCCACTGTGATGCTATTGATACATAGCTACCATGATGCTAATGTTACGTAGCCACCATGATGCTATTGTTACATAGCCACCGTGATGCTATTGTTACATAGCTACCATGATGCTAATGTTACGTAGCCACCATGATGCTATTGTTACATAGCCACCATGATGCTAATGTTACATAGCCACCATGATGCTATTGTTACATAGCCACCATGATGCTAATGTTACATAGCACCTATTATACTATTGTTACACCCACGGCTGCTGATGGTGCGTCTCTGGAGTGGTCGACCGGATGACCTCCACGGTGGTGTTGGCAGGATGGCTGACCTTGCTGGAGACGCGTGGATGTGATGACAACACTCCACGGTGGAGGCGCTATGTTCCCTTGCAAGTGACACAGTGTCAGCAATGCAATATAGACGTATCTTCACTGCCTGGAGATACGGGTGATGGAGAACGTAGTCGGCCGTGGATTCCGCCCTTAACGTCCAGTAGAGCGAGGGCCAAGACTGTCAGGTAGGCTTGTATGACTGCTGGGACCACCAGGCGTAGAAATATGAAGTAGATGTGACGGTCGTCTGTGGTCATGTAGGTTCTTACTTCGCTGCCACCATTTGTAAGGTTGAGTTGTCAGGAATGAATACAGGTCTTCTTCGTGGATGGTAGTCAATGAATATCAGGCGGCCTTTGTAGATTTATTACAAAAGAATATGTACGTACATCTGTAGTACTCTGGGTGTGTCTTATGACACACTACGACACACTCTAGTGAACAGTGTGACGATGCTGGCCAGTATGACACACTACGACACATCCTAGTGAACAGTGTGACGATGCTGACCAGTGTGTCCCCTCAGGTCACACTCACTGACAGGAGTTATATGGGAGTCCGTCAACACCCATTCAACAACGTGTTCAAATAACAGATCAGCTCTTACGTGTTCAAACATCCTGAGTAACAGTAAATGGTAGTGTGCCTGAGTCTTACATAGTAACCATGATACTATTGTAACATAGCCACCATGATGGCATTGTTATATAGCCACCATGATGTTGTTGTTACATACCTACCACGATACTGTTGTTACATAGCCACCATGATGCTATTGTTACATAGCCACTATGATGCTAATGTTATATAGTCACCATGATACTACTGTAACATAGCCACCATGATACTATTGTTACATAGCCATCATGATGCTGTTGTTACATACTTACCACGATACTATTGTTACATTTCACCTTGATGCTACTGTTACATAGCCATCATGACCCTGATGTCACATAGTCAACATGATACATTTCTTACATAGCCACCATGATACTATTGTTACATAGCCATCATGATGCTATTGTTACATAGCCACAATGATGCCATTGTTACATAGCCACCATGATGCTATTGTTTCATAACCACCATAATACTATCGTTACATAGCCACCATGATGCTATTGTTACATAGCCACCATGATGCTATTGTTATATAGCCACCATGATGCTGTTGTTACATAACCACCATAATGCCATTGTTACATAGCCACCATGATGCTATTGTTACATAGCCACCGTGATGCTATTGTTACATAGCCACCAGGATGCTAATGTTACATAGCCACAACGATACTATTGTTACACAGCCACCATGTTGCTATTGTTATATAGCCACCATGATGCCATTGTTATATAGCCACCATGATGCTATTGTTACATAACCACCATAATACTATCGTTACATAGCCACCATGATGCTATTGTTACATAGCCACCGTGATGCTATTGTTATATAGCCACCATGATACTGTTGTTACATAGCCACCATAATGCCATTGTTACGTAGCCACCATGATGCTATTGTTACATAGAGATCGTGTTGCTATTGTTACATAGCCACCAGGATGCTAATGTTACATAGCCACCATGATACTGTTGTTACATAGCCACCATGATACAATTGTTACATAGTCACCTTGACGGTATTGTTACATAGCCACCATGATGTTATTGTTACATAGTCACCATAATGCTAATGTTATATAGCCTCCATGATACTGTAATTATATAGCCACATACTATTGTTACATATTCCCCATGATACTATTGTTACATAGCGATTATGATACTGTTGTTACATAGCCCCATTATACTATTGTTACATAGTCAGCATGATACTATTGTTACATAGCCACCATGATACTGTTGTTACATAGCCATCATAATGCTATTGTTACATAGCCACCATAATGCTATTGTTACATAGCCACCATGATGCTATTGTTACGTAGCCACCATGGTGCTATTGTTACATAGTCACCTTGATTGTATTGTTACATAGCCACCATGATGCTATTGTTACATAGTCACCATGATGCTAATGTTATACAGCCACCATGATACTATAGTTACATAGCCACCATGATACAATTGTTACATATCCACCATGATGCTCATGTTACACAGCCACCATGATGCTATTGTTGCATGGCCACCATGATGCTATTGTTACATAGCCACCATGATGTTATTGTTACATAGCCAACATGATTCTATCGTTACATAGCCACCATGATGCTAATGTTACATACCAACCACGTTCCTGTTGTTACATACCCACCATGATACAACTGTTGAATAGCCACCATGATACTATTGTTGCATAGCCACCATGAATAATATTGTTATATAGTCATCAAGATGCTTTTGTGAAATAGCCACAATGATGCTATTGTTACATCACCACCATGATGTCAATGTTACATAGCCACTATGATACTAATGTTAAATAGTCACAATGATGCTATTGTTATATAGCCACCATGATGATATTATTTTATAGCCACAATGCTACTATTGTTACATAGCCACCATGATACTGTTATTACATAGCCACCGTAATGCCATTGTTACATAGCCACCATGATGCTATTGTTACATAGCCACCGTGATGCTATGGTTACAAAGCCACCATGATACTTGTTAAATAGCCACCATAATGCCATTGTTACAAAGCCACCATGATGCTATTGTTACATAGCCACCACGATACTAATGTTACATAGCCACTATAATGCTATTGATACATAGCCACCATAATGCTAATGTTACGTAGCCACCATGATGCTATTGTTACATAGCCACCATGATGCTAATGTTACATAGCACCTATGATAATATTGCTACATAGTCACCATGATACTATTGTAACATAGCCACCATGATGTCATTGCTACATAGCCACGATGATGCTGTTGTTACATTCCTACCACGATACTGTTGTTACGTAGCCACCATGATGCTATTGTTACCTAGCCACTGTGATGCTAATGTTACATAGTCGCCATGATACTATTGTAACATAGCCACCATGATGGTATTGTTACATAGCCATCATGATGCTGTTGTTACCTACCACCATGATGCTATTGTTACATAGCCACCATGACGCTAATGTCACATAGTCACCATGATACATTTGTTGCATAGCCACCATGACACTATTGTTACATAGCCACCATGATGCTCTTGTTACAAAGCCACCATAGTGCTGTAGTTATAGAGCCGCAATGATGCTAATGTTACATAGCCACTATGATACTAATGTTACATAGTCACCATGATGCTATTGTTATGTAGCCACCATGATGATATCATTACATAGCCACAATGATACTATTGTTACATAGCCACCATAATAATGTTGTTACATAGCCACCGTAATGCCATTGTTACATAGCCACCATGATGCTATTGTTACTTAGCCACCATGATGCTATAGTTACATAGCAACCATGATACTGTTGTTACATAGACACTATAATGCCATTGTTACATAGCCACCATGATGCTATTGTTACATAGCCACCGTGATGCTATTGTTACATAGCCACCATGATGCTAATGTTACATAGCCACCATGATACGATTGTTACATAACCACCATGATGTATCGTTACATAGTCACCTTGATGGTATTATTACATAGCCACCATGATCTTATTGTTACATAGTCACCATAATGCTAATGTTATATAGCCACCATGATACTGTAATTATATAGCCACATACTACAGTTACATAGTCTAGATGATACTATTGTTACATAGCCACCATGATGCTATTGTTACATAGCCATTATGATAGTGTTGTTACATAGCCACCATTATACTACTGTTACATAGTCAGTATGATACTATTGTTACATAGCCACCATGATACTGCTTTTACATAGCCACCATAATGCTATTATAACATAGTCGCCATGTTCCTATTGTTATATAGCCACCATGAAGACATTCTTACATAGCAACCATGATGCTATTGTTACATAGCCAGCGTGATGCTATGGTTACATAGCCACCATGATACTGTTGTTACATAGCCACCATAATGCCATTGTTACATAGCCACCATGATGCTATTGTTACATAGCCATTATGATACTATTGTTACATAGCTACCACGATGCTATTGTTACATAGTTACATTTATGGTATTGTTACATAGCCACCATGATGCTATTGTTACATACCCACCATGATACTGTGGTTACATAACCACCATGATACTATAGTTACATAGCCACCATGATACAATTGTTACATAGTCACCATGATACTGTTGTTACATAGTCACCATGATGCTATTGTTACATACCCACCATGATACTGTGGTTACATAGCCACCATAACACTATTGTTACACAGCCACTATGATGCTATTGCTACATAGCCACCATGAAGCTATTGTTACATAACCACCATGATGCTATTGTTACATAGCCATCATCATGCTAATGTTATATGGCCACCATGATACTATAGTTACATAGCCACCATGATAATATTGTTACATAGTTGCCATGATACTATTGTTACATAGCCACCATGATGCTATTGTTACATACCCACCATGATACTGTGGTTACATAACCACCATGATACTATAGTTACATAGCCACCATGATACAATTCTTACATAGTCACCATGATACTATTGTTACATAGTCACCATGATGCTATTGTTACATACCCACCATGATACTGTGGTTACATAGCCACCATAACACTATTGTTACACAGCCACTATGATGCTATTGCTACATAGCCACCATGAAGCTATTGTTACATAACCACCATGATGCTATTGTTACATAGCCATCATCATGCTAATGTTATATGGCCACCATGATACTATAGTTACGTAGCCACCATGATAACATTGTTACATAGTTGCCATGATACTATTGTTACATAGCCACCATGATGCTATTGTTACATCGCCACCATGATACTATTGTTGCATGGCCACCATGATGCTATTGTTACATTGTCACCATGATGACATTGTTACATAGCCACCATGATGCTAATGTTACATAGCCACCATGATGCTATGGTTACATAGCCACCATGATAGTGTTGTTACATAGCCACCATAATGCATTTGTTACATAGCCACCATGATGCTATTGTTACATAGCCATTATGATACTATTGTTACATAGCTACCACGATGCTATTGTTACATAGTTACATTTATGGTATTGCTACATAGCCACCATGATGCTATTGTTACATACCCACCATGATACTGTGGTTACATAACCACCATGATACTATAGTTACATAGCCACCATGATACAATTGTTACGTAGTCACCATGATACTATTGTTACATAGTCACCATGATGCTATTGTTACATACCCACCATGATACTGTGGTTACATAGCCACCATAACACTATTGTTACACAGCCACTATGATGCTATTGCTACATAGCCACCATGAAGCTATTGTTACATAACCACCATGATGCTATTGGTACATAGCCATCATCATGCTAATGTTATATGGCCACCATGATACTATAGTTACATAGCCACCATGATAATATTGTTACATAGTTGCCATGATACTATTGTTACATAGCCACCATGATGCTATTGTTACATACCCACCATGATACTGTGGTTACATAACCACCATGATACTATAGTTACATAGCCACCATGATACAATTCTTACATAGTCACCATGATACTATTGTTACATAGTCACCATGATGCTATTGTTACATACCCACCATGATACTGTGGTTACATAGCCACCATAACACTATTGTTACACAGCCACTATGATGCTATTGCTACATAGCCACCATGAAGCTATTGTTACATAACCACCATGATGCTATTGTTACATAGCCATCATCATGCTAATGTTACATGGCCACCATGATACTATAGTTACGTAGCCACCATGATAACATTGTTACATAGTTGCCATGATACTATTGTTACATAGCCACCATGATGTTATTGTTACATCGCCACCATGATACTATCGTTGCATGGCCACCATGATGCTATTGTTACATTGTCACCATGATGTTAATGTTACATAGCCACCATGATGCTATTGTTACATAGCCACCATGATGCTATTGTTACATAGCCACCATGATGTTATTGTTACATAGCCACCATGATGTTATAGTTACATAACCACTATGATGCTAATGTTACATAGCCACTATGATACTAATGTTACAAAGTCACCATGATGTTATTGTTACATAGCCACCATGATACTATTGTTACATAGCCACCATGATACTATTGTTGCATAGCCACCATGGTACTATTGTAACATAGCCACCATGATACTGTTGTTACATAGCTACGATAATGCTATTTTTACATAGCCACCATGATGCTATTGTTACATAGGCACCATGATGCTATTGTTACATAGCCACTATGATGCTAATGTTACATAGTCACTATGATGCTATTGTTACATGTCCACCATGATGCTATTGTTACATAATCACTATGATGTTATTGTTACAAAGTCACCATGATCCTATTGTTACATAGCTACCATGATACTGTTGTTACAAAGCCACCATGATATTACTGTTACATAGCCACCATGATACAGTTGTTACAAAGACACCATGATACTGTTGTTACAAAGTGACCATGATGCTATTGTTACATAGCCACCATGATACTGTTGTTACAAAGCGACCATGATGCTATTGTTACATAGCCACCATGATACTGTTGTTACAAAGCCACCATGATACTGTTGTTACAAGGCCACCATGATGCTATTGTTACCTAGCCACCATGATACTGTTGTTACAAAGCCACCACGATACTATTGTTACAAAGCCACCATGATACTGTTGTCACAAAGCCACTATGATGCTATTGTTACATAGCCACCATGATACTGTTGTTACAAAGCCACCATGATACTGTTGTTACAAAGCCACCATGATACTACTGTTACATAGCCGCCATGATACTGTTGTTACAAAGCCACCATGATACTATTGTTACAAAGTCACCATGATGCTATTGTTACATAGCCACCATGATAGCGTTGTTACCATGCTTGGTAACGAGTAACATGTGACTAGAGAGAGCAGTGTAACACCTGCCGAACAGCAGGTGTTACTGGTGCTGTACATGTTGTGGGACAGCTGATGTCTGACCCCGTCATCATAACTTATGACCATTATGTGTTGACAACGTTCAAGAAATACCTGGAATATGGAAGTGTTCTGATCTGGCAGTAAGGTAATCATACTTAGATGTTTGTTATTGTTCTCGTTGTATTTCTGTAAGGTAATCATACTTAGGTGTTTGTTATTGTCCTTGTTATATTTCTGTAAGGTAATCATACTTAGATGTTTGTTATTGTTCTTGTTATATTCCTGTTCATAGTACACACATCTCAGGTGTTGCACAATTGATGTTTGTTCACTCTTGTGTTTGTTCTCTCCCGGTCGCCTTACACATGTAGATGTTCACCTGTACAGTGGCGATGTTAATGTTTCTGATTACAATTAAATGTTGTTTTTCAGCCACTATCGATTTTTTGTTGGTCTTATAAAGAAGTCATAAAGGAGGAGTTCGTCAAGCTGTAGAACATTCAGCTGGGGTTAGGACGAGCTACACTGATCTGACATTTGTATAAACTGAATTATTGATGTATGATGGAAAGTTCATCTCAGGTGGCGGTAGGGCGACCATGAGAGGACGTGGGAGGCTGGGTCCTCGTCCCTCAGCAGCTGCTGAGCCTCGTGTTTCCTGCACATGAGGGAGCACGCTAGTGAGGGCTTCCTCCCTCTGCTTGGCACGTGTGTGTGTGTGTGTATGGCAGAAATAATCTGGATACTTTCCTCTACATGAAGAAGTATTGCCTCGTCTGCAGGAGTGACTGATGTGTTGCAGCACAACAGCCTTCGTGCCAGGATGGTCATCAGGGAGCATCATCCTCAGACCAGTGTTCACCCAGGCATCGTATGTGGTCCTTCATGTATTGTTAACCTCACTGTTGTCACGACAACTTCAGTGTAGTAATATGTGCTACACATTACACATGTAACCATGATCACTATCATCTGTTGACCAAATTGTGCGAGTCGTCTTCAACTGAGTTTATGGACTGCTCTGAGGTAGTCAGCTGACCTCTCAGAATTTTGTTCTGACCTTCAGAATGGGACCTTTGTGAGCAGAAAACTTTAACTTGTAAACCCTCCACATGTGGCACATCAGGATGGCTGGCCGCTGGTGCTGAGGACATCTGCTTGACGTCTGGTATTTCTCGTGGGTAAACATGTTTTATTGAGCGCGTTTGATTTACGGTAAGTAGTTGCTGCAAAATCTTTATAAAATGTTTTCTTACTAAATCAAGTCACGCGGGAAGTCACTAGGGTAATGATGATACTATACTATGATGTGTTTTCAGTATCTTCTGTGACATCATATCTCGGTGTCTCTCCAGCAGCCAAAGCAACTCTGGTTCCCGTTTCTCCTCTAACTCCACCTTGGATGATTCTAACATTCTTTCACCCCCTGATGCTCCTCTCACAAATCCTATGCTTCTCCCCGTAATCTCTTTTCGGACTGTCCGAAAAGCGCTTCTTTCTCTGGACACAAGCAAGGCTTATGGTCCTGATGGCATCCATCCCCGTGGACTGAAAATGTGTTCATCTGAACTTGCACCTGTGCTTGCTCGTCTGTTCCGTTTCTGTTTAAAACCAAAACTTTTCCTTCTCCTTAGAAGCAAGCATTTATACATCTCATCCCTATGAAGGGTGACCGTTCTGGCCCTCTAACTACCGTCCTATTGCTTTGACATATATCATTTCCAAAGTCTTTGCATCCCTCCTCACCTCCCATATCCTTAAACACCTCAAAAATCACACTCTTCTCTCTAATCACGGGTATGGCTTCCGTAAGGCGAGATCCATTGGTGATATTCTTTCTTATCTTACTAATGTCTTGTCATCATCCCTGAAAGATTTTGGGGCATCGTATGTAGCTGCCCTTAACATATCTAAGGCTTTTGATAGGGTGTGGCACCGGGGTCTCATCTCTAAGCTCCCCTCTTTTTACTTTTCTCCCTCACTCTGCTCCTTCATATCTAGCTTCCTCTCTGGCTGATCTATCTCTGTGGTCGTTGATGAATCAGCCTTCCTCCTTTTCTCCATCAACAGCAGTGTCCTTCAAGGCTCTGTCCTGCCCCCTACACTCTCCTTTTTTTTTTCACTGATTTCCTCTCCTTCACAAATGATCCATTGCAATTATACTCTGGCGACACTGCATTCATTAATATACCTCAATTCTGCTTTCTCTTCTCTCACTCGATCTGCATCTCGTCTTGACACAACTTCCTCAATAAACTCAGACTTGGACAGGATATCTCAGTGGGGTAGACAAAATCTTGTTAAGTTTAATGTCTCCAAGACCCAGTTTCTACCCAACTCTGTCGAAAATTCCTCAGTTCTTTCGTCTCTCCTTTGACGGTTATGTAATTTCACCTCTTGACTCAATGAACATACTTGTTATTGCTGTGACATCCGCTCTTTCTTGGAAACTCCACATTACAGGAATAGCTATGTCTACCTTTAGGAAACTGGGTGTCGTGTTTAGATATCGGAACTTATTCTCTTCCGAGCTGTTGCTCCGTTTGCACATGGGACTGATTTGCCATTGTACGGAGTACTGCTCTCACATATGGGGTGGTTCTAGCTTTGTATCTCTACTTAACAGAGTTGAGTCGAAAGCGGTCCCACGTCCCACTTATAAACTATCCCAGGCTAACTTCCAAGCTTGACTCCTTTGCCTTACGCCGTAATGTTGGTTCACTTTCCCTCTTCTATAGATATTACCTTGGTTTTTTCCAGAGAGCTGGCTGCTTGTGTGCCCACACCACTAGCTAGACCGCACAATGCTCGGCAAGCTACTACGTCAACATGATTACTGTGTGGCCATCAGCAACTCAAGGGTGGGCCGTTTTGATACCTGCTTCCTTCCCTACATGTCGAAGCTTTGGAACTCTTTATCTTTTCATGTCTTTTTCAATAACTATGACCTGCCGCACAATTTAAAAGACAGGTTTTCACGTCCTCAAAAATTCGTAAATACTTTCCCTTATCTTTTATGTTTTCGCTTCAGAATTCTCTCTGTATTTCAGTTAAGGTCCAGCTTTGACGGCGACCTTTTTCCGTGACTGGAATCTTCAACATAAAAAGATATTTAAAACAGCCATCATATCGAACTTGGGTCGGTTGAAGACGCAGGCTGGTTATATACAGTGTGGATCAGTTTGATCTTCCCTGGTGTTTGTAGATCTGACCCATGAAGGTGGAGGGGTCATGGATAACGTGGCAGACGTGTGCCGCAGGTCCACAGACGAAGGCCTGAGACGCACACAGGGCGGGGCTGACGGGATCATAAGGTGAAACAATATGTGTGGCAGAGAAACATATTGGCGGAGATGAGTGGATGTGAATGGGTTTATAGCAGGAAAAATGATGAGGTGGAAATGATCATGAACCTTACGCTATGGACACCCCAGAGATGGAAAATAAAATGTCGTGTTGATCATTATGTGGAGTCTCCAGGATAGTAGAAGGTGTTATTATGTCTGACATCTTCCGGTTACCGCTGGAAGGATGCAGAGTACCCTGAAGCCAGTGAGATTTGACAAAAATACCGACAGAAACAGATTTTTTTTCCATTGCTGAAGTTAACACGACTATTGCTTCTCCATATCAAAATGATCTACGCGTTCGAATTAGAGAAAAAAGGGATATTTTCCATGTGAAAAAAGAGAGAATTGTAGTAAGAACACACAGGAGAGATAGTTAAGTAGTGTGGTGTGGAGCCGTGCACATAACAGCTCCAAGATGAACACATTATATCAAGATGAGACAACATGGTAACACTATCAACAGAACAAGACCGAGCACGTACGTGCATCACTGACCATATACTGAGGGAACGGCAGCAGGTGAACCTTAGAATATAGTGAAGATGAAAGTGTGGCAGAAACGCGGCCTGAGAGAACACTGAGAACCTTGCCCTTATGTAGCCGGGAGAGAACACGGAGAACCTTGCCCTTATGTAGCCGGGAGAGAACACGAAGAACCTTGCTCTTATGTAGCCGGGAGAGAACACGAAGAACCTTGCTCTTATGTAGCCGGGAGAGAACACGGAGAACCTTGCCCTTATGTAGCCGGGAGAGAACACTGACAACCTTGCCCTTATGTAGCCGGGAGAGAACACGAAGAACCTTGCTCTTATGTAGCCGGGAGAGAACACGGAGAGCCTTGCCTTCCCGTAGCTGGGAGAGAACACGAAACACCTTGCCCTCATGTAGCCGGGAGAGAGCACGGAGAACCTTGCCTTCCCGTAGCTGGGAGAGAACACGGAGAACCTTGCCTTCCCGTAGCTGGGAGAGAACACGGAGAACCTTGCCTTCCCGTAGCTGGGAGAGAACACGGAGAACCTTGCTTTGCCGTAGCTGGGAGAGAACACGGAGAACCTTGCTTTGCCGTAGCTGGGAGAGAACACGGAGAACCTTGCCTTCCCGTAGCTGGGAGAGAACACGGAGAACCTTGCCTTCCCGTAGCTGGGAGAGAACACGGAGAACCTTGCTTTGCCGTAGCTGGGAGAGAACACGGAGAACCTTGCTTTGCCGTAGCTGGGAGAGAACACGGAGAACCTTGCCTTCCCGTAGCTGGGAGAGAACACGGAGAACCTTGCCTTCCCGTAGCTGGGAGAGAACACGGAGAACCTTGCCTTGCCGTAGCTGGGAGAGAAGACGGAGAACCTTGCCTTGCCGTAGCTGGGAGAGAACACGGAGAACCTTGCCTTCCCGTAGCTGGGAGAGAACACGGAGAACCTTGCCTTCCCGTAGCTGGGAGAGAACACGGAGAACCTTGCCTTCCCGTAGCTGGGAGAGAACACGGAGAACCTTGCCTTCCCGTAGCTGAGAGAGAACACGGAGAACCTTGCCTTCCCGTAGCTGGGAGAGAACACGGAGAACCTTGCCTTCCCGTAGCTGGGAGAGAACACGGAGAACCTTGCCTTCCCGTAGCTGGGAGAGAACACGGAGAACCTTGCCTTGCCGTAGCTGGGAGAGAACACGGAGAACCTTGCCTTCCCGTAGCTGGGAGAGAACACGGAGAACCTTGCCTTCCCGTAGCTGGGAGAGAACACGGAGAACCTTGCCTTCCCGTAGCTGGGAGAGAACACGGAGAACCTTGCCTTCCCGTAGCTGGGAGAGAACACGGAGAACCTTGCCTTCCCGTAGCTGGGAGAGAACACGGAGAACCTTGCCTTCCCGTAGCTGGGAGAGAAGACGGAGAACCTTGCCTTGCCGTAGCTGGGAGAGAACACGGAGAACCTTGCCTTCCCGTAGCTGGGAGAGAACACGGAGAACCTTGCCTTCCCGTAGCTGGGAGAGAACACGGAGAACCTTGCCTTCCCGTAGCTGGGAGAGAACACGGAGAACCTTGCCTTCCCGTAGCTGGGAGAGAACAAGGAGAACTTCGTCTCAGTTAAAGGGAAGTGGACTCAGCCAAACAAATGAAGATCGTGTCGATGAGACCAGCTTTGTCAGTTGGTTACAAGTACCAGCTGAGCAGGTCGTCAGTGTTGGTTGTATCTTGACAGAAGTTGTTGGCGATGCTTTACACTTACGCCCATACGGGCGCCACGCAAGACGGACGGGGAAGCATCGCCGGTCCCAAGTGTCGTACACCTGACGCACAACCTGGTGTATCACGAGGGGGCGGGAGGAGGAGGAGGGGAGGCCAGCCAGGCTGGTAAGGAGAGAAGTTGAGTGTCATCAGGAAGTGTGTAGGTGGAAGCTTCAATAATAAAGCAACACTCAAAGAAATGAGGTCGAGCGTGTCAGAGGAGTGGTCAGGTCGAGCGTGTCAGAGGAGTGGTCAGGTCGAGCGTGTCAGAGGAGTGGTCAGGTCAGGCGTGTCAGAGGAGTGGTCAGGTCGAGCGTGTCAGAGGAGTGGTCAGGTCGGGCGTGGTAGAGGAGTGGTCAGGTCGGGCGTGGTAGAGGAGTGGTCAGGTCGAGCGTGTCAGAGGAGTGGTCAGGTCGAGCGTGTCAGAGGAGTGGTCAGGTCAGGCGTGTCAGAGGAGTGGTCAGGTCGAGCGTGTCAGAGGAGTGGTCAGGTCGGGCGTGGTAGAGGAGTGGTCAGGTCGGGCGTGGTAGAGGAGTGGTCAGGTCGAGCGTGTCAGAGGAGTGGTCAGGTCGAGCGTGTCAGAGGAGTGGTCAGGTCAGGCGTGTCAGAGGAGTGGTCAGGTCGAGCGTGTCAGAGGAGTGGTCAGGTCGGGCGTGGTAGAGGAGTGGTCAGGTCGGGCGTGGTAGAGGAGTGGTCAGGTCGAGCGTGTCAGAGGAGTGGTCAGGTCGAGCGTGTCAGAGGAGTGGTCAGGTCGGGAGTGTCAGAGGAGTGGTCAGGTCGGGCGTGGCAGAGGAGTGGTCAGGTCGGGCGTGGCAGAGGAGTGGTCAGGTCGGGCGTGTCAGAGGAGTGGTCAGGTCGGGTGTGTCAGAGGAGTGGTCAGGTCGGGCGTGTCAGAGGAGTGGTCAGGTCAGGCATGTCAGAGGAGTGGTCAGGTCGGGCGTGTCAGAGGAGTGGTCAGGTCGGGCGTGTCAGAGGAGTGGTCAGGTCGGGAGTGTCAGAGGAGTGGTCAGGTCGGGCGTGGCAGAGGAGTGGTCAGGTCGGGCGTGGCAGAGGAGTGGTCAGGTCGGGCGTGTCAGAGGAGTGGTCAGGTCGGGCGTGTCAGAGGAGTGGTCAGGTCGGGCGTGGCAGAGGAGTGGTCAGGTCGGGCGTGTCAGAGGAGTGGTCAGGTCGGGCGTGTCAGAGGAGTGGTCAGGTCGGGCGTGGCAGAGGAGTGGTCAGGTCAGGCGTGTCAGAGGAGTGGTCAGGTCGGGCGTGTCAGAGGAGTGGTCAGGTCGGGCGTGTCAGAGGAGTGGTCAGGTCGGGCGTGGTAGAGGAGTGGTCAGGTCGGGCGTGGCAGAGGAGTGGTCAGGAACCTTAGTTGAGATTGTAACTAGTTGTCCCAGATGGTCAGGTCAGGGAAGGGGAAGGGTTTACATTGCTCCGCTGGGATGAGCCCAGGTGAAGGTGGGCCAGGTTCACATCTCGCCAGGTACACAGAATGTCAGGTCATCAGTGTAGAGACAGCAAAGCTTCCAGACAGGAGATCTAATGGTCAACAAATTGTGTAAATCTGGAAAAGTTTGAGTGAGGGAAATTACGTAGCCACAGTCACCCTGGCTGAGGCAGATCCCAGCACCTTCACTTGGCGTCATCTCTCGCAAGTGTTGACCTCCGGGGTCACGAGGCTCTGCTGTCGTCCCAGCAGGTGTCTACATGATGATGACGCAGTTAACATGACAACTGTTTCCTTCCTGATAAACATTAAATTAACATAAATCAATGTAGACTTAATAATTAACAAGAGCGAGTCAGTTAACATACACAGGAACATTCACATACATCTTAATGCCAATGACAGTCATGATTCATATCCCTTGTCCTCAGGTCACTGTATCATTCACATACCGATGAACAACTGACCAGTAGACGGATCAGTACCTGAGGCAGGTGAGGAGGGAGGAGGAAGCTACGTTACTGTTCATGAATAAGTTATTCACGACTCACATAACACGAGAGGGGGGGGGGGGTGGACCAGTCTCCCCACACCTCCCCACACCCTCTCCCTACACCCTCGTTCATCTTCCCACTTCTGGTTCATCTCTCTACTTACGTTTTGCTTCTCCACTAACCTTTTGTCTCCCCATTTACCTTTTGTCTCCCCACTAACCTTATTTCTCCCCGCTTACCTTTTCTCTCCCCAGTAACCTTTACTCTAGTCACACTCCCTTCATCCTCCACACACTAACCTCCCTCCCTTTCCATCATCATATTTCCTTTTCCCTACAGTGCTAACTTCCTTCACTTTCCTCACCATCATACTTCATTCATCCCTCTCACAGTGATCTCTTACTCTCCTCTTCATCATACACTTCCTATTTACTTCTCATAATAACTTCGTCATCACCATCATATTCCCTCACACACAGACCTCCTCTTGCTCTCCTCATCATCACACTCCCACCTTCCTGGTGATCACGTCTCATACTAACACAAACTTTGTTGTTCCGGAATCAAGAATACTTATTGTTGATGATATCAGATGTTGTATTAACCATTTCTAGTTATTGTTGATGATATCAGATGTTGTATTAACCATTAGTAGTTATTGTTGATGATATCAGATGTTGTATTAACCATTAGTAGTTATTGTTGATGATATCAGATGTTGTATTAACCATTTCTAGTTATTGTTGTTGATATCAGATGTTGTATTAACCATTTCTAGTTATTGTTGTCGATATCAGATGTTGTATTAACCATTTCTAGTTATTGTTGTTGATATCAGATGTTGTAATAACCATTTGTAGTTATTGTTGTTGATATCAGATGTTGTAATAACCATTTGTAGTTATTGTTGTTGATATCAGATGTTGTATTAACCATTAGTAGTTATTGTTGTTGATATCAGATGTTGTAATAACCATTTGTAGTTATTGTTGATGTCTACCTGGTGTCTGTCCAGCCCTGTTACTTGCCTCTACCTTGTGTCTGTCCTGCCTTGTTCCTTGTAGGTGCAGGAGACTTTTGTAGGAACAGGAGACCTTTTAGGTAACGGAGATCTTTGTAGGTACAGGAGAACTTTGTAGGTACAGACAACCTATGTAGTTACAGGTGACATTTGTAGGTACAGGGTGACTTTGGAGGTACAGGTGACCTCTGTATGTACACAAGACTTTTGTAGGTACAGGAGACCTTTGTAGCAGAGGAGGAGAGTGTTGTAGGAAGAAACCTTTGTAGGTACAGGAGACCTACGCAGGTACAGGGAGCTGTTGTAGGTTCAGGAGACCTACGTAGGTACAGGGAGGTGTTGTAGGTAGAGAAGACCGTTGTAGGCACAAGACTAACAACATTTGTAATTATGAACAATTGCATCATTTAGTTATGTTATTGTATTTGTTATCATTTAGTTATGTTATTGTATTCGTTATCATTTAGTTATGTTATTGTATTTGTAATCATTTAGTTATGTTATTGTATTTGTAATCATTTAGTTATGTTATTGTATTTGTTATCATTTAGTTATGTTATTGTATTTGTTATCATTTAGTTATGTTATTGTATTTGTAATCATTTAGTTATGTTATTGTATTTGTAATCATTTAGTTATGTTATTGTATTTGTTATCATTTAGTTATGTTATTGTATTTGTTATCATTTAGTTATGTTATTGTATTTGTTATCATTTAGTTATGTTATTGTATTTGTTATCATTTAGGTATGTTATTGTATTTGTTATCATTTAGTTATGTTATTGTATTTGTTATCATTTAGGTATGTTATTGTATTTGTTATCATTTAGTTATGTTATTGTATTTGTTATCATTTAGGTATGTTATTGTATTTGTTATCAGAAAAGACTTGATGACTTCACGGGTGGGGGGGGGGGTCTGTCCATGCAACATTATACGCGCAGTAGGCTTCACTAGAGAGAGAGAGAGAGAGAGAGAGAGAGAGAGAGAGAGAGAGAGAGAGAGAGAGAGAGAGAGAGAGAGGTGTAGAGGGCACTGGGTCATTTCCATTCCGGGAAAGCCACATATCCTCCGGTCCAGCATACCTCCCTCACGGCCGTAGTACAACACGACACAGCTTCCCTGCCTGGAGGTGAGGTGAGAAGGTTAATGTATGAATCATTCAATACATTCCAAGAATACGTCAACCAGGCAATCCTCTGCATGTACACAACGCTCACAGCCAATGAAACGAAGGGTAGACTTACACGGCTGCCAATCAGGGAGCGACAGGTGTCACCAGGAGCCAATGGGGGTGCAGATCAGGCAGGCTCAGGCGCCGCCCACCCGCCAACGCGGGTCATTTTCCCCCAAAAACCCACAGACGATCGGGTCTCTTCTTCATCATATATCATCATCATCATCCCCCATTCATCTCATCATCACCATCATCTTCATGTCCATCAGATCCCCTTTTCCCTTAAATCTCTATCATTCTTCATCATCAAAAAACCCCTTTTTTCCTTATTTATAAAATCTTATCACATGTCTGATCATCATCATTTCATCAGGTCTCTGTTCATCTGATACACTCATCACCATCACATCAATATTTCATCATCATCATCAACCACCTTCTTCTTTCTTCATCTTCACATCTCATCATCTTCATAATCCATATCTTCGTCAATGCTTCATTATCTTCATAACCATTTTCATTTCATGTAAATATATTATATATGTTTCAATTTTATAATCATATTATCATTCATCTGTTCATCATGACTCAGCTCACCCAGATCTGTTATGATCTTGATGACTGATGGTGTTGATGGATCTCAGCATTCATCTTCACCATCGTTTCATACTTCATAACTCTTCATGTTCATAATTTATCTTCTACGTCTGTGCATTGAGCTTGATCATGTCTGATTAGTTATGATGTTTCATCTTGTTACTGGTGCGCATGCGTTCGGTAATCGGTGGAAGTTCTGCTGTATGATG
>NC_092295.1:15137955-15165455 GCF_036320965.1 Panulirus ornatus
GTTTCCGGAACCGGATCCTGATGTAGCCTGGTAATGTTTCCGGAACCGGACCCTGATGTAGCCTGGTAATGTTTCCGGAACCGGACCCTGATGTAGCCTGGTAATGTTTCCGGAACCGGATCCTGATGTAGCCTGGTAATGTTTCCGGAACCGGACCCTGATGTAGCCTGGTAATGTTTCCGGAACCGGACCCTGATGTAGCCTGGTAATGTTTCCGGAACCGGATCCTGATGTAGCCTGGTAATGTTTCCGGAACCGGATCCCGATGTAGCCTGGTAATGTTTCCGGAACCGGACCCTGATGTAGCCTGGTAATGTTTCCGGAACCGGATCCTGATGTAGCCTGGTAATGTTTCCGGAACCGGACCCTGATGTAGCCTGGTAATGTTTCCGGAACCGGATCCTGATGTAGCCTGGTAATGTTTCCGGAACCGGACCCTGATGTAGCCTGGTAATGTTTCCGGAACCGGACCCTGATGTAGCCTGGTAATGTTTCCGGAACCGGACCCTGATGTAGCCTGGTAATGTTTCCGGAACCGGACCCTGATGTAGCCTGGTAATGTTTCCGGAACCGGACCCTGATGTAGCCTGGTAATGTTTCCGGAACCGGACCCTGATGTAGCCTGGTAATGTTTCCGGAACCGGATCCTGATGTAGCCTGGTAATGTTTCCGGAACCGGACCCTGATGTAGCCTGGTAATGTTTCCGGAACCGGACCCTGATGTAGCCTGGTAATGTTTCCGGAACCGGATCCTGATGTAGCCTGGTAATGTTTCCGGAACCGGACCCTGAGTGTCATGTTGCTCGCAGTAATCTTAGGCGATTCTGTTTATATCTTACCTGCTTGATGAGTCTATCTCCTCATCTGTTGTGTCCAGGTCAGGTGGTAGTGAGCCAGGGTGACCATAGTGTGAGTGTTGTGAGTGTGTCCAGGTCAGGTGGTAGTGAGCCAGGGTGACCATAGTGTGAGTGTTGTGAGTGTGTCCAGGTCAGGTGGTAGTGAGCCAGGGTGACCATAGTGTGAGTGTTGTGAGTGTGTCCAGGTCAGGTGGTAGTGAGCCAGGGTGACCATAGTGTGAGTGTTGTGAGTGTGTCCAGGTCAGGTGGTAGTGAGCCAGGGTGACCATAGTGTGAGTGTTGTGAGTGTGTCCAGGTCAGGTGGTAGTGAGCCAGGGTGACCATAGTGTGAGTGTTGTGAGTGTGTCCAGGTCAGGTGGTAGTGAGCCAGGGTGACCATAGTGTGAGTGTTGTGAGTGTGTCCAGGTCAGGTGGTAGTGAGCCAGGGTGACCATAGTGTGAGTGTTGTGGTTGTAAGAGGCAGAGTGACTGGTGGACTCCATCATCAGTGATCAATAAATCTGTTGTTCATCAACGGTTCTGTTTACTGTACACCCCCTCCCCTCCCCTCCCCCCAGCCCTTCCCCTCAACACTACCACCTCCTCGCTCTGCCCCTCATCCTCTACCACCACCCCTGCCCCTCATCCTCCACCAACATCCCTGCCCCTCATCCTCCACCACCATCCCTACCCCTCATCCTCCACCACCATCCCTGCCCCTCATCCTCCACCACCATCCCTGCCCCTCATCCTCCACCACCATCCCTGCCCCTCATCCTCCACCACCATCCCTGCCCCTCATCCTCCACCACCATCCCTGCCCCTCAACCACCATCACCCTCCCCTCCCAAACACCCTTGTCCCTCACCCATCACCATCATCCCAGAGCAATTACTCCTGCCCCTTCCCCACTACCATCCTCCACTACTCTAGCCCCTGAACCATCACCACCCTCCCCCTCCACTACTCTTGCCCCTGAACCATCACCACCACCCTCCCCACCTTCACTACCCCTGCCAATAAATCACCACCACCTTCCTTCTTTCCACCAACACCCCCCTGCCTCTTAACCATCACCACAACCCCTGCTCCTCAGTCACCATCACCCTCACCTCTCCACCACCCCTACCCCCTCGTTGATCACCAACCTCCCCTCCCCATTGGCCATAATCCCACCTTTAACTCCCCACCAACCCTACCTATCATTTACCATCACCCTCACTTACACATCACCCCTACCTCAATTTCTCTCCCCATCACCCCTGTCTCTTAATCCCTACCATCATCCCCTCACCCGCTCCTGAACCAATACCATCCTGCCCTCCTCCCCTGGTAGTGAACCAATACCATCCTGCCCTCCTCCCCTGGTAGTGAACCACTACCATCCTGCCCTCTTCCCCTGGTAGTGAACCACAACCATCCTGCCCTCCTCCCCTGGTAGTGAACCACTACCATCCTGCTCTCCTCCCCTGGTAGTGAACCACTACCAACCTGCCCTCCCCTGGTAGTGAACCACTACCATCCTGCTCTCCTCCCCTGGTAGTGAACCACAACCATCCTGCCCTCCTCCCCTGGTAGTGAACCACTATCATCCTGCCCTCCCCTGGTAGTGAACCACTACCATCCTGCCCTCCCCTGGTAGTGAACCACTACCATCCTGCCCTACCCTGGTAGTGAACCACTACCATCCTGCCCTCCCCTGGTAGTGAATAACTACCATCTTACCCTCCCCTGGTAGTAAACCACTACCATCCTTCCCTCCTCCCCTGGTAGTGAACCACAACCATCCTGCCCTCCCCTGGTAGTGAACCACTACCATCCTGCCCTCTCCTGGTAGTGAACCACTACCATTCTGCCCTCCCTGGTAGTGAACCACAACCATCCTGCCCTCCCCTGGTAGTGAACCACTACCATCCTGCCCTCCCCTGGTAGTGAACCACTACCATCCTGCCCTCCCCTGGTAGTGAACCACTACCATCCTGCCCTACCCTGGTAGTGAACCACTACCATCCTGCCCTCCTCCCCTGGTAGTGAACCACAACCATCCTGCCCTCCTCCCCTGGTAGTGAACCACTATCATCCTGCCCTCCCCTGGTAGTGAACCACTACCATTCTGCCCTCCTCCCCTGGTAGTGAACCACAACCATCCTGCCCTCCCCTGGTAGTGAACCACTACCATCCTGCCCTCCTCCCCTGGTAGTGAACCACAACCATCCTGCCCTCCCCTGGTAGTCAACCACTACCATCCTGCCCTCTCCTGGTAGTGAACCACTACCATCCTGCCCTCCCCTGGTAGTCAACCACTACCATCCTACCCTCCCCTGGTAGTCAACCACTACCATTCTGCCCTCCCTGGTAGTGAACCATAACCATCCTGCCCTCCCCTGGAAGTGAACCACAACCATCCTGCCCTCCCCTGGTAGTGAACCACTACCATCCTGCCCTCTCCTGGTAGTGAACCACTACCATCCTGCCCTCCCCTGGTAGTCAACCACTACCATCCTACCCTCCCCTGGTAGTCAACCACTACCATTCTGCCCTCCCTGGTAGTGAACCATAACCATCCTGCCCTCCCCTGGAAGTGAACCACAACCATCCTGCCCTCCCCTGGTAGTGAACCACAACCATCCTGCCCTCCCCTGGAAGTGAACCACAACCATCCTGCCCTCCCCTGGAAGTGAACCACAACCATCCTGCCCTCCCCTGGTAGTGAACCACAACCATCCTGCCCTCCTCCCCTGGTAGTGAACCACTACCATTCTGCCCTCCTTCCCTGGTAGTAAACCACAACCATCCTGCCCTCCCCTGGTAGTGAACCACAACCATCCTGCCCTCCTCCCCTGGTAGTGAACCACTACCATCCTGCCCTCCCCTGGTAGTGAACCACTACCATCCTACTCTCCCCTGGTAGTGAACCACTACCATCCTGCTCTCCTCCCCTGGTAGTGAACCACAACCATCCTGCCCTCCCCTGGTAGTGAACCACAACCATCCTGCCCTCCTCCCCTCCCCTGGTAGTGAACCACAACCATCCTGCCCTCCTCCCCTGGTAGTGAACCACTACCATCCTGCCCTCCTCTGGTAGTGAACCACTACCATCCTACCCTCCCCTGGTAGTGAACCACAACCATCCTGCCCTCCCCTGGTAGTGAACCACTACCATCCTGCCCTCCCCTGGTAGTGAACCACTACCATCCTACCCTCCCCTGATAGTGAACCACTACCATCCTGCCCTCCTCCCCTGGTAGTGAACAACTTCTATTCTACCCTCCTCCCCTGGTAGTGAACCACAACCATCCTGCCCTCCTCCCCTCGTAGTGAACCACTACCATCCTGCCCTCCTCCCCTGGTAGTGAACCACAACCATCCTGCCCTCCCCTGGTAGTGAACCACTACCATCCTGCCCTCCTCCCCTGGTAGTGAACCACTACCATCCTACCCTCCCCTGGTAGTGAACAACTTCTATTCTACCCTCCTCCCCTGGTAGTGAACCACAACCATCCTGCCCTCCTCCCCTGGTAGTGAACAACTTCTATTCTACCCTCCTCCCCTGGTAGTGAACCAAAACCATTCCGCCCTCCTCCCCTGGTAGTGAACCACAACCATCCTGCCCTCATCCCCTGTTAGTGAACCACTTCTATTCTGCCCTCCTCCCCTGGTAGTGAACCACAACCATCCTGCACTCCTCTCCTGGTAGTGAACCACAACCATCCTGCCCTCCCCTGGTAGTGAACCACTACCATCCTGCCCTCCCCTGGTAGTGAACCACTACCATCCTACCCTCCCCTGATAGTGAACCACTACCATCCTGCCCTCCTCCCCTGGTAGTGAACCACTACCATCCTGCCCTCTCCTGGTAGTGAACCACTACCATCCTGTCCTCCCCTGGTAGTGAACCACTACCATCCTGCCCTCCCCTGGTAGTGAATCACAACCATCCTGCCCTCCCCTGGTAGTGAATCACAACCATCCTGCCCTCCTCCCCTGGTAGTGAACCATTACCATCCTACCCTCCCCTGGTAGTGAACCACAACCATCCTGCCCTCCTCCCCTGGTAGTGAACCACTACCATTCTGCCCTCCTCCCCTGGTAGTGAACCACTACCATCCTGCCCTCCTCCCCAGGTAGTGAACCACAACCATCCTGCCCTCCTCCCCTGGTAGTGAACCACAACCATCCTGCCCTCCTCCTCTGGTAGTGAACCACAACCATCCTGCCCTCCTCCCCTGGTAGTGAACCATTACCATCCTGCCCTCCCCTGGTAGTGAACCACAACCATCCTGCCCTCCTCCCCTGGTAGTGAACCACAACCATCCTTCCCTCCTCCCCTGGTAGTGAACCATTACCATCCTGCCCTCCCCTGGTAGTGAACCACTACCATCCTGCCCTCCTCCCCTGGTAGTGAACCATTACCCCGCCTCCTCATAACAATGCTATAAAGGGTGGTTCATTGTTAAATTTGACTGGTTCTATGTTTGATGTAGAGTGAGAGACGTACATACATGATCATGAAGGCTGTCAAGCAGGCAAGCCAAGCCTCGTCTACAGTTATCTTGACTTCATGATACAAATTGTTGATTTCTTGTTTTAGGAAATTGTGTACACAAGACAATGATACATGTGAGGTTCTTGTGTGAACTTGTTCACAACTCAGAGATGTGTAGCTTGGCGACGACATCATCTGTTGCTTCAGTAGAGACCAGGACTCTGTTAATGTGTTGGGAAGTTGTCTTCATACGGGCGACTCAGGCTGAGGAAAGTCCAGGTGGTGCTGGCTGGCTGGCTGGAGTCAACTGCAGCAGGAAGTGTGGGGAAGTACCTCACACTGGCCTGACTCGGGAAGGTTGGATCAATAAACACGTAAATACCACAGTGTGATATCGGCCACGTGACCAACCAACGTTAACAATGATGTTGTTCATAGTGATGTTGTCTTACATTGTCTTAGTCTACAGAACGTGATGATATATTGACCATGTTCTTATGATGAAGAAAATACATGACTAGCAATGAGAACTCATCATTAGTTATCGCTACAAGGCACAGCTAGCCCTGAGAGAGAGAGAGAGAGAGAGAGAGAGAGAGAGAGAGAGAGAGAGAGAGAGAGAGAGAGAGAGAGAGAGAGAGAGAGAGAGAGAGAGAGAGAGAGAGAGAGAGAGAGAGAGAGAGAGAGAGAGAGAGAGAGAGAGAGAGAGAGAGAGAGAGAGAGAGAGAGGGGGGGGGGGGGATGTATACATAGATATACAGAACATATAGATCCAATTTCCAAGCAAGGAGGTCTAGCCTTAGCACTACTTTATAAGCAATCATGCAATCCTTCTAAGATCAGTTTAGATACATAGACCACACAGACCCCATGGTACAGACCACATGGTACAGACCCCATGGTACAGACCCCATGGTACAGACCCATGGTACAGACCCCATGGTACAGACCCCATGGTACAGACCCATGGTACAGACCCCATGGTAACCTGGCCTTAACGTTAAAAAAAAGAAAGATAAAAGATGCCCCTCTGAAAGCAGAGGTTCACTCACCACCCTCCACTCCCTCCGGCAACAAGTGAAAACAGGTAAAATATTCCTGGGGATACGGGAGAAAGAATACTTCCCACGCATTCCCCGCGTGTCCTAATAGGCGACTAAAGGGGGCGGGAGCGAGGGGCTGCAAAACCCCGTCCTTGTACTTATATTTCTGAAAAGGGAAACAGAAGGAGTCAAGCGAGGAGTGCTCATCCTCCTCGATGGCTCAGACTGGGGTGTCTAAATGTGTGTGGATGTAACCAAGGTGAGGAGAAAGGAGAGATGGGCAGCATGTTTGAGGATAGAAACCTGTATGTTCTTGCTCTGAGTGAAACGAAGCTCAAGGGTAAAGGAGAAGAGTGGTTTGGGAATGCCTAAGGAGTAAAGTCAGGGGTTGGTGAGAGGACAAGAGCTAGGGAAAGAGTAGCAATACTCCTGAAGCAAGAGTTGTGGGAGTATGTGATAGAGTGTAAGAAAGTAAATTCTAGATTTTTGTGGATAAAACTGAAAGTGGATGGAAAGAGATGGGTGATTATTGGTGGAAATGCACCTGAGCATGAGAAGAAAGATCATGAGAAGCAAGTGTTTTGGGAGCAGCTGAATGAGTGTGTTAGCAGTTGATGCACGAGACCGGGTTATAGTGATGGGTTATCTGAATGCAAAGATGAGTAATGTGGCAGTTGATGGTATAATTGGTGTACATGAGGTGTTCAGTGTTGCAAATGGAAATGGTGAAGAGCTTGTGGATTTGTCTGCTAAAAAAGACTGGTGATTGGGAATACCTGGTTTAAAAAGAAAAATATACATAAGTATACATATGTAAGTAGGAGAGATCGTCAAAGGACATTACTGGATTACGTGTTAATTGACAGGCGTATAAAAGAGAGGCTTTTGGATATCAATGTGCTGAGAGGGGCAGCTGGAGGGATGTCTGATCACTATCTTGTGGAGGCGAAGGTGAAGATGAGGCTTGCAGAAAAGATGAAAGAATGTTGGGAGAAGAGAGTGGTGAGAGTAAGTGAGCTTGGAAAGCAGTGATGGCTTGCGCAAAAGATGCATGTTCCATGAGAAAGGTGGGAGGTGGCCAGATTAGAAAGAGTAGTGAGTGGTGGGATGAAGAAGTAAGGTTGTTAGTGAAAGAGAAAAGAAAGGCGTTTGGACGATATTTGCAGGGAAGTAGTGCAAGTGACTGGGAGATGCATAAAAGAAAGCGGCAAAAGATCAAGAGAAAGGTGCAAGAGTTGAAAAAGAGGGCAAATGAGAGTTGGGATGAGAGATTGTCATTAAATTTTAGGGAGAATAGAAAGATGTTTTGGAAGGAGGTAATTAACGTGATTAAGACAAGAGAACAAATGGGAACATCGGTGAAGGGGGCAAGTAGGGAGGTGATGACAGGTAGTGATGGAGTAAGGAGATGGAGTGAGTATTTTGAAGGTTTGCTGAATGTGTTGGATGATAGAGTGGCAGATATAGGGTATTTTGGTCGAGGTGGTGTGCGAAGAGAGAGGGTCAGGGAGAATGGTTTGGTAAAGAGAGAAGGGTCGGATTTGGATGGTGTTGCAGTGGAATTTATTAAAAAAGGTGACTGTATTGTTGATTGGCTGGTAATTACATTCATTGTATGTCTGGACCATGGCGAAGTGCCAGAGGATTGACGGAATGCACACATAGTGCCATTGTAGAAACGCAAAGGGGATAAAGGTGAGTGTTCAAATTACAGAGGCATAAGTTTGTTGAGCATTCCTAGGAAACTATATGGAAGGGTATTGATTGAGAGGATGAAGGCATGTACAGAGCATCAGATTGGGGAAGAGCAGTGTGGTTTCAGAAGTGGTAGAGGATGAGTGGATCTGGTGTTTGCTTTGAAGAATGTATGTGAGAAATACTTAGAAAAACAAATGGATTTGTATGTAGCATTTATGGATCTGGAGAAGGTATATGGTAGGGTTGATAGAAATGCTTTGTGGACCGTTTTAAGAGTAAATGGTGTGAGAGGTAAGTTGCTAGAAGCAGTGAAAAATTTTTATCAAGGATGTAAGGCATGTGTACAAGTAGGAAAAGAGGAGATTGACTGGTTCCCAGTGAATGTCGGTCTGCGGAAGGGGTGTGTTTAATTTGTTTATGGATGGGGTAGTTAGGGAGGCAAGAGTTTTGGAGAGAGGGGTGAGTATACAGTCTGTTAGGGATGAGACGGCCTGGGAAGTGAGTCAGTTGTTGTTCGCTGATGATACAGCTCTAGCGGCTGATTCGAGTGAGAAACTGCAGAAGTTGGTGACTGAGTTTGGAAAAGTGTGTGAAATGAGAATGTTAAGAGTATATGTGAGTAGGAGCAGATAGAGTTTTACAGAGGAGGGTGGATGTGTTGGAAATGAGATGTTTGAGGACAATATGTGGTGTGAGGTGGTTTGATAGAGTAAGCAATGAAAGGGTAAGAGAGATGTTCGGAAAAAGAAAGAGTGTGGTTGAGAAGAGGGTGTGTTGAAATTGTTTGGACATATGGAGAGGATGAGTGAGAAAAGATTGACAAAGAGGATATATTTATCAGAAGTGGAGGGAAGAAGGAGAAGTGGGAGATCAAAATGGTAGGTGGAAGGATGGAATGAAAAAGATTTTGAGCAATCGGGGCCTGAACATACAGGAGGGTGAGAGGCGTGCAAGGAATAGAGTGAAATAGAACCATGTGGTATACCAGGGTGGACGTGCAGTCACTGGACTGAATCAGGGCGTGTGAAACGTCTGGGCTAATCAATGGAAAGGTCTGTGGGGCTTGTATGTGGATAAGGAGCTGTGATTTCGGTGCATTACACATGACAAATAGAGACTGAGTGTGAACGAATGTGGCCTTTTTAGTCTGTTTTTCTGGCGCCACCGCGTTGAAGCTGGGGGTAGAGATGCTGTTTCCTGTGGGACGGGGTAGTGCCAGGAATGGATGAAGGCTAGCAAGTATGAATATGTGCATGTGTATATATCTTTGCATGTGTATGTATCTGTATGTATATGTGTATATGTTGATATGGATATGAATATGTATGTATATATATGGGTGTATGGGCACATGCACAATATACATTTGTAACACTATCATCCTTTGAAGAATTTCTGTCATAATATGGTTTTATCATGTTTGCGGGACACAACTGGTTTGGCTTGCGTCTTTCTGGAGTAATCACAATGTAGTTCAAATCATCCACTCTTTTCTCAATAACCCAGGGACCATAATACCTTGTTCTCAGAGGATTTCCCGCCTGAGGCAATAATACCAACACTCGATCACCTGGTTTGAACTCTCTGCTTCTAGATTTTTTTTGTCAGTCCATTCCTTCATATCTTCTTGACACCCTTTCAAATTTTCTGCAGCAATCTCTCTACATCTACACAATCTGCTTTCAAAATTTGATACATAATTCAATAATCCAGGAGAATCATTCTTCCCTAAACATTTCTCTTTCAACATACGCAATGAACCTCTTATTTCATGTCCATACGCTAACTCAAATGAACTAAAACCTGTAGACTCATGTACTGAATCTCTAATGGCAAACTAAACTAAAGGCAAACCCTCATCCTAGTCTACTGACAATTTCTCACTATACTTTATCAAAGTATCTTTCAAAATCTGATGGAATCTCTCTTCTTGGCTCGGTGAGTGATAAGCACTTGGCATCTTATGTTTTATATGTAACTCCTTTAATATTCTCTTGACCATTCCTGAAGTGAAATTACTTCCCTGGTCTGATTAAAATATCAGGCATATCCACCCGGGAGAAATATTTAACTAACTCTCTTACAATACTTTTAGAATGTATGCTACGTAATGTTACTACTTCTGGAAACCTGGTAGATGCACACATTATTGTCAATAAATACTGATTTCTTTTGCGTGTTTTTAGCAAAGGAACTTCACAATCAATTACAGTTTTGCTAAAAGGTTTATAAAAAGCAGGAATTGGCTGCAGTTATGCTGGCTGTATGGTCTGTTTGGGTTTACCTACTCTCTTACATAATTCACGTCTTACAATACTACTGACACATCACTTCATTCCCATTTCTAGCAGCTTCACTCCAACATTCTTTCAAACTCTCATCGCACTTCTGTAACTTTGTCAACTCTTCCTTGTCCACAACAAATCTGGAAACATCATTTTCTAATTTCACAGTGTTCTTATTTCCAAATTCCACTGTATCATCTCTGGTTACATACTCTTCTTGATCAAATATTTCACTTGAATCATATTCAACTTCTTCTCTTATCTTTAACATTGATCTGGTCACAACACAAGTTGGTAAACAATTTTACTACACTGTACATTACTCTCAGTCTGATTCTGCAGGAAGTATTCTCTGCTGTTCCATCTGTCATGTGGTTCATCTTTACAATAGTCTCTACATCAACTACATTATCACTCATGATAGGCTATGGCACTAATTTGTCACTCATGATAGGCTCTGGCACTAATTTGTCGCCAGCTAAATCATTCCCCAGTAGCATGTGTACTTCAGGTATAGGAAATTCCTCACGTATCCCAACTTTTACACGGTCACTCACAAATGCCCTCTCAAGACATATGTAATGCAGTGGGATAGTCTTGCTTAACCATAACCCTCTTACACTTATCTTAATCCCCAGAGTAAGACTCCTTTGTCCACTCTAACACATCTTTCAGAGTTAAACTCTGACTTGCTCCACTACCTCACAATATCAAATTTTTCTTCCCAGAACTTTTAATTCCATCTTTTAATTCCGTAATATATTGCTCATAATTTACAGATTTTGGTTTACTCACAGTGTACTCATTACCTCGTACCTCAGTAATATCCTGTGTGTCTTTTCCCAAGCAACAGTTCATCCTACAGACTCTGGGGATTTTTGATACTGGTATTTAGTATGACCCAATTCTCCACATCACAAACATTTCATTGATGGTCTTTCTTGTCTACTAACATAAGAGTTATGACTGAACTGAGGTCTTCAATACCTGGATGGGGTTTGTCTTAGGAATTTATTCCCAACATTGTTTTGTTGCACACACTGTGGTGACCTTCCACAAAATAATGTTGACTAGGCTGCTTAACATTTACATAGTTCTGATATTTATAGTTTGTCACAATCCTGCCTATTACTCTTATTCCACTTTGTTTACGTGACACCTTTCCTTTATACATTTGGTGTACCACTTCTAAACTGGTCAGTCATCCTGGCTGCATCCATCACATTCTTCTCTCTACTCTTACTTATTTCATAATTCATTTCAGGGTCTACAATACTTCTGAAATGTTCCAACTGGATTAGTTGTCTTATTTCCTACCACGCCTTTGCTTCCTCAGACTTACACAATCTATCGAATTTCATTCCACACACTTTAGCCATCTCAAGATGATTTCGTTCTCGAGTTTTTCTGGTGTCTCCAAATCTTCTGTACGCTTCTGCATCCTTCTCCACAGTTCTAGATACTGATTCTTTAAAAGCCTTATTATCCACTGATTCCATCACACTCAGACATGCATACGCCTCTAGCCTTACCCTTGAATGTACTCTGTACCAACATAGCCCAGTCACTTTCATCCCATTTTCTAAAAGTTGCAAATTTTTCAAATACAGTAAAGAAGTCCTCATCTTCTATAAACTCAGGCAACTGACGTACTCTGTTATCTTTATTTCCAATTCTTCTTCTTATACCTGTCTTCTTCTTTATTTCTAATTCCCTAAGTTTTACCTCTTTGTCTGCATGTATTCTCTGTTTCTGCTTCTGCCTACATTCTCTCTTTTTCTGCTGCTGGTTGCATTATCTTAAGTTCAAATTCTAACCCCAATCTCTCTATTGACACCTTTTCACTTGGCTGTCCATCATCATCACCATTGTTTTCAACATCTTCAGATTCCTTCAGTATTGATAAGGACACCAACAAACCAATTCATTTTCTCTGTATATCACTTTTGACAACTGTCCTCAGAGAAACTCCATAATTAGACTCTATAATTAGCTGTCACCTGGTTCAGTTCACCTCTATTACACTGGTACAGAAAGTAAACATCCTGGGTTTCACTGACCTTAACGTTATCTGCCATGTCTAATCACAATGTATATACAAGTATGAATATATACTTGTTTAGATAAATCTTCTCTAGTATATCACACGGGATCACAATAGAGCACTAACCCACAACACTTGGTTACGTCCACTTGACTTCATCCATCATATTCACAAACCCAGTATACTTGATACAGCTTCTGGAGGGTTGGTTTTACATCTCATCTCCCGGACAGCAGGCCCCCAAGTTTCGACCTCACCCCTTCCTTTAAGGGTGTATAGTCAGCCCATGACCCAGTAAGACAACTATGAAATAAATGGCTTCTATTAACAGAGAGATTTGGGCCAGACACAGATTCCCTTACCATCTGGCTAACATCTGATAACTGACGTCCACTTGATATATATGTTCTTATCCAACCAAAATTGTCTGAATACCAAACACAGGACTATAAAAATCATAAAGTATATTTTCATTGAAAAAATGTGCTCTCTGAACATAGATATAACAATTCATTTTTAATACAATGATTTCCCTCTGTTTATCTTATTGGCAAGTGTTAGGCAAACAAACTGACCTTAATCTATAACATAATTCTTTGAAATCACCAAGATGTGTGTATACAGATATCATGATTCATTTACCAGACAACATCCTACCAAAACCTTTTCAGAGAGAGAAAGAATACGTACTGGCATGACACATGATGAGAGAGAACAGGTATTGGCATGACACATGATGAGAGAGAAGAGGTATTGGCATGACACATGATGAGAGAGAACAGGTATTGGCATGACACATAAGAGAGAACATGACAGTTGTAGTTGTAAGTGAACATTATGCTCTCTACTTGTGTGTCCGGTCTTATTAGAAACAAAAATACCTTTAATGGCCCGTGTTAGTCAATGCCTAGCCTCAGTAATGACAGCCCAGTCTGCGGTAATGACTGCAGTATTTCAGAATATTGGGAACTTTTTGAAGAATTAGTAAATCTTTGTAAGTTGTAATGAAGGAGGGAAGACTACTGTGGTGATGTTGGCTCACGAGACATTCTTGAATTGTTGGCCATGATTTCTGCAGCCCAGGAACACACACACACACACACACACACACACACACACACACACACACACATCAGAGTGCACAATGTAGAGGTGGGAATTTCCTGGAGTGGAGTGATCCCCTTTACCAGGAATGGTTAGCACTACAAGTATTGGTTCTGTTGACATTTGAAGTGCGGCCGCCATGCACGAGTGATGGACACCTGACTCTTGGTACATGATCTTTATACAACGAGGACAGACTGTATCGATGCCACATATCCCGTATATAATAAGTCATTATGTCGGATCAAGAAATGTAAGACAAACGAGGGTTTATGAAATTATCTTGTTTTGTAAATCGGTTACAAGAAGTCACTCTTGCTTTTGAATTGGAAATGCCTAAGAGGTAAGACATTTTACACCAAATTCCAGAGGTGTCGGGGCCACGTGTGATTGGCTGAGAGTGTTATGAGGGCGGAGCTGAGATGTGTCTCGTGTAGCCATTGGTGGCCTAGTTCATCTGCTGCTCATGTGCAGGAGGTGGTGGTCGCTGACTGGCCCCAATGGAAATCTTAAGGCGCAGTGCTTATTAGGAAAGGGTAGGGAGTGGAGCTGTGGTTTGGTGTTCCTAATAGGTAAGTTCATATTGTTCAATCATAAGTTGTTCTCTGAGCTTGATATTAATAATTATGGTTAACAAAGTTGTATAACTTGTGTTAATAAGCCAATCTACTGTTCATGGATCCATACAACAGAAACTTTAAGATGAAGCTTTTCAAAGGGTGCAGAATGTAGGTCATGGAGAAATCGATATTGAAAGTTGCTGGATCATTTCTAAATGGAATACGTGGATGGCGGCAGTATTACTACGGCCGGCTTGGAGCAGTGTACATGTATGATGCTCTTTCCTGCCTTTTTTTCTTGACGAATATTATGTAATCTGAACCAAAGAAATTTGTTAAGACTGTCCGAGAAAATAGAATGATATTTGCATGATGGCGTTTGTTCAGTGTTTCTCGTAACCTTTCTAGTATTCCCGAAATATTGACAAGTTTCTCCCTCTGTAGGCTGGGGAGAAGACCTGCCGAGGTTATCCTCCAAACTCACGACTCAAGACAGGAAAGTAAACTTCTCTTGTTGGAGGACATCGTTGGAGGGTCATCAACCTGGACTCAGTGTTAAAGGTAATTCACCAAGTGGAGAGAGGACACTGCTCGAGGCCAAGGACACTGCTGGAGCTGGTGAGAGAGGACACTGCCAAGGACGCTACTGGACGTCGTGAGAAAGTAGGAAGAGGACTCTCCTTGAGACCAAGGACAACACTGGAGGTGGTGAGAGAGTAAGGAGAGGACACTCCCCGAGGTCAAAGAATCTACTGGATGTAGTGAGAAAGTGGGTAAAGGACGCTCCCCGAGGCCAAGTGGGGACAGCGGGTAGAGAGGACGACCCCCGAGGCCACTGGGGCTGGTGAGAGGCAACACAGTTGTCACTCACTTGGGAGTTAGATGAGGCGGGAGTTCTCAAGACGACGCTGCAGCTGAGCTTTCCTTCAAGTGACGATGGCGTCTTACACAAGGATGGTGGTTGGGGCGCGTCTCCTACAGTTCCTCTACCTGACAGCGACGCTGCTGGCGGGAACCTTCGCCCAGAAGGTCAACATCTGTGAGTACGACCAACACTTGTAGATCCCATCAGCGCTGTTGTCAACACTACTTCATGATAGGATATGTGCACTACCCTGGCATGGCTGTTACACTGGTAGGTGCACCTCCCTGGTACGGCTGTGACATTGGTACACCTTACCCAGCACCTGAAACATGGTTGACCCGCACTGATGTCTGCCTCACACTGGCATGGCATAAGGCAGCCATCAGAAGGATGAATACTTGTTCTGTACAGACATTAGTGATATATCGTATATACTCAGATTTCATAATTTTTTTCAACATATATTCAAGTCAGTGTTCAGAAACAATGTGTGCACGCAAACACCCACCTATATAAGAACAGGAGAATTGAGGACACTGCAAGAGGCCTATTGACCCATGGTAGGCAGGTCCTGAGTCTGTCCACCAACCGCCTGAACCCATAAACACATCATCCAACCTTCGTTCAAAGCTACCTAAAGACCCACGTAGCTTCCACTACTGTGCTTGGCACTTGTTCCATAAATCTACTACACTATTCCCGAACCAATATTTACCCACATCCGACCTGAGTCTATTTTCTCATTAATCTAAATCCATTATTTCCAGTCCTATCTGGTGGTGCCATTCTAAGAGCTATATTCATGTTACCTTTGTTAATGTCTTTCACGCACTTAGACTTTAATCATATCCCCTCTAGCTCTTCCTCTTGAGTGTGAATTCAAACTTTTAACCTTTCACCAAAAGTGAAGTTTCTAATCCCAGCTATCATTTTTGTCATTCGCCTTTGTACTTTCTCTAAACAATCTATATCAACTGCATAGTATGGAGCCCAAAACTGTACCGCATAATCCAAATGTGATCTCACCAACGCAAGATAAAGTTGCAATAATTAGTAGTTTTATTGCTAACAGTCGTATTAATAAACTCAAACATCCTATCAGCCTTATTAAACACTTTAATGTATTGTTGCCGCGGCTTAAGATCCTTGCTCACCAGTAACCCTAAATCCCTTTCGCATTTTGTTATACCAATGGTAATATTGTCCAGTTTGTAATCAGTGTTCCTGTCTTTACCCACACTAAGTGTTGTGCATTTATTTATGATAAATTCCATTTTCCATGTACCCGCCCATTATGATAACCTATTTAATTCCCTCTGCAAATTCACTGAATTTTCATCAGAGTCAATTGTGGCCTCTAGTTTTGTATCATCGGCAGATGTACTTAAGTCACTGGTTATTCCCATATCCAAATAGTTGATATATATAACGAACAAGAGCGGTCCCAAGACTGACCCCTGAGGAACACCACTGGCTACATTGCCCCAGTCTGGTGTAGCTCTGTTGATACATACCCTCTGTTGTCTGTCAGTAAACCACGCTCTAATCCAATTAAATACACAACCGTTTTCCCCTTTAGCGAGGTAACGCTTAAAGTAAACGAAAAAAGGCCACATCCGCTCCCACTCACTCTCTAGCTGTCATATGTAATGCACCGAAACCACAGCTCCCTATCCACATCCAGGCCCAACAAACCTTTCCATGGTTTACCCCAGACGCTTCACATGACCTGGTTCAGTCCATTGACAGCACGTTCACCCCAGTATACCACATCGTTCCAGTTCACTATTCCTTGCACGCTTCTCACCCTCCTGTATGTTTAGGCTCCGACCACTCAAAATCTTTTTCATTCTATTCTTCCACCTTCAATTTGGTCTCCTGCTTCTCCTTGTTCCCTCCTCAGTCATTCTCTTCACAAGTCCAGACCATTTCATCACACCCTCTTCTGCTCTCTCAACCATACTCTTGTTATTTCCACACATCTCTCTTAGCCTTTAATTACTTACTCGGTCAAACCACCTAACAACACATGTCCTCAAACATTTCATTTCCATCATATCCACCCTCCTCCATACAACCCAATCTATAGCCCATGATTTGCAACCATATAATTTTATTGGAACTACTATTCCTTCAGACATATCCAGTTTTTGCTCTCCGAGATAACGTTATCTCCTTCCACACATTCTTCATCGCTCCCAGAACCTTCGCCCCGTCCCCCATCCTATGACTCACATCCACTCCCATGGTTTCATCAGCTGTTAAGTCCACTCCCAGATAAGTAAATCAATTCACTTCCTTCAGTTTTTCTCCATTCAAACTTACATCCCAACTAACTTGTTTCTCAACCCTCCTGAGTCTAATAATATTTCTTTTATTCATATTCACTTTCAACTTTCTCCTTTCACATACTCTTCCAAACTCAGTTTCTCACTCGAATCAGCTACCAGAGCTGTATCATCGGCGAACAAGTGACTCACTTCTCAGGCCCTCTCATCCCCAGCTGACTGCATCTCTCCAAAACTTGCATTTACCTCCCTAACCATCCCATCCATAAACAATCATGGCGATATCACACACCCCTGCCACAGTCTAACCTCCACTTGGAACTAATCACTCTCTTCTCTTCCTACTGGTACACATGCCTTACACCCTTCATCAAAACGTCTTACTATTTCTACCAGCTTACCTCCCACACCATATATTCTATAGATCTTCCACAGAGCATCTCTATCAACCCCATCATATCCCTTCTCCAGATCCATAAATACAGCATTCAAATCAATTTGTTTTACATGGCATTTCTCACATAAGTTCTTTAAAGCGAAAACTTGATCCACACATCCTCTACCACTTCTGGAACCACACTGCTCTTCCCCAATCTGATGTTCTGTACATGCCTTCACCCTTTCAGTCAATATTCTTCCATATAATTTTCCAGATGTGCAGAGCAAATTTATACCGCTGCAGTTTGAACAATCACTTTTATCCCTTTTGCCTTTGTACAATGGCACTATACATGCATTCTGCCAATCCTCAGGTACTTCACCAATATCCACACATACAGTGAATATCCTTACCAACAAATCAACACACAGTCATCTCCTTTCTTTAAAAAATCAACTGCAATACCATCCACTCCCACCGCATTGCTACATTTCATCTTACCTAAATCTTTCACCACCTCTTCTCTCTTCACCAATCCACTCTCAGTGACTCTCACTTCGGATGCCACCCAGACCAAAATATCCTACATCTGTCACTCTGGCATGAAAAACATTAAACAATCCTTCCAAACACTCACTGCGTCTCCCTCTCACTTCATCATTACCTGTTATCACTTCCCCTTTTGCTCCCTTCACCTGTTTTTCCATTTGTTCTGTTGTCTTTTGCACATTATTTATCTCCTTCCAAAACATCTTTTTATTCTCACTAAAGTTTAATGATACTTGCTTTTCCCTATTCTCATTTGCCCTCTTTTTCAACCCTTGCTCCTTTCTCTTGACCTCCTGCCGCTTCCTCTTGTACATCTCCTAATCATTGCACTTCTTCCCTGTAAGTACCTCCCAAACGCCTCTATTTTTCACGAGCAACGTTACTTCTTCATTCCACCACTCACTACCCTTTCTAATCTGCCCACCTCCCACCTTTCTCATGCCACATGGATCTCTTGCACATGCCATCACTGCTTTACTAAAAACCTTACCCACTCCCTTCCGCTCATTTGCTCTCATCTTTAACCATTCTACACTGAATCTCTCCTGGTATTTCTTTACACACTTCTCATTTCCAAGCTCATTTACTCTCACCACTCTCTTCGTCCCATCAATATTTCCTTTTTGATAAAACCTCTACAAATCTTCACCTTTGCCTCCACAAGACAGTGATCAGACGTCCCACAAGCTGCCCCAATCGGCACTTTTATATCAAACCGTCTCTCGTTTACACGCCTATCAGTTAATATGGGATCTGATGATGCATGGTGATCATCTCTTACTCACATACCTAGACTTGTGTATGTCTTTGTTTTTAAACCAAGTATTCCCAATCACCAGTCCTTTTTCAGCACACAAATCCACAAGCTCTTCACCATTTCCATCTTTAACACTAAATACCTCATGAGCACCAACTATTAGATGGCGATGTGAAAGTATATCAGAGCCAGTATGAATTTCCAATGTTAGCTGGGACGGCACGGGCAACCGAGGCCTTGATGAAGGCCATCCCATTAACGCTATATATATATATATATATATATATATATATATATATATATATATATATATCCCTGGGGATAGGGGAGAAAGAATACTTCCTACGTGTTCCCTGCGTGTCGTAGAAGGCGACTAAAAGGGGAGGGAGCGGGTGGCTGGAAATCCTCCCCTCTCGTTTTTTTTTTTAATTTTCCAAAAGAAGGAACAGAGAAGGGGGTCAGGTGAGGATATTCCCTCTAAGGCCCAGTCCTCTGTTCTTAACGCTACCTCGCTGATGCGGGAAATGGCGAATAGTATGAAAGAAAAGAAAGATATATATATATATATATATATATATATATATATATATATATATATATATATATATACATATATATATATATATCTTTTTTTTTTTTTATACTTTGTCGCTGTCTCCCGCGTTTGCGAGGTAGCGCAAGGAAACAGACGAAAGAAATGGCCCAACCCCCCCCATACACATGTATATACATACGTCCACACACGCAAATATACATACCTACACAGCTTTCCATGGTTTACCCCAGACGCTTCACATGCCTTGATTCAATCCACTGACAGCACGTCAGCCCCGGTATACCACATCGCTCCAATTCACTCTATTCCTTGCCCTCCTTTCACCCTCCTGCATGTTCAGGCCCCGATCACACAAAATCTTTTTCACTCCATCTTTCCACCTCCAATTTGGTCTCCCTCTTCTCCTTGTTCCCTCCACCTCCGACACATATATCCTCTTGGTCAATCTTTCCTCACTCATCCTCTCCATGTGCCCAAACCACTTCAAAACACCCTCTTCTGCTCTCTCAACCACGCTCTTTTTATTTACACACATCTCTCTTACCCTTACGTTACTCACTCGATCAAACCACCTCACACCACACATTGTCCTCAAACATCTCATTTCCAGCACATCCATCCTCCTGCGCACAACTCTATCCATAGCCCACGCCTCGCAACCATACAACATTGTTGGAACCACTATTCCTTCAAACATACCCATTTTTGCTTTCCGAGATAATGTTCTCGACTTCCACACATTCTTCAAGGCCCCCAGAATTTTCGCCCCCTCCCCCACCCTATGATCCACTTCCGCTTCCATGGTTCCATCCGCTGCCAGATCCGCTCCCAGATATCTAAAACACTTCACTTCCTCCAGTTTTTCTCCATTCAAACTCACCTCCCAATTGACTTGACCCTCAACCCTACTGTACCTAATAACCTTGCTCTTATTCACATTTACTCTTAACTTTCTTCTTCCACACACTTTACCAAACTCAGTCACCAGCTTCTGCAGTTTCACACATGAATCAGCCACCAGCGCTGTGTCATCAGCGAACAACAACTGACTCACTTCCCATAATTCTTTTTTTTTTTTTTTTGCGAAAATCCTGGGAGCCTTGAAGAATGTGTGGAAGTCGAGAACATTATCCCCGAAAGCAAAAATGGCTATGTTTGAAGGAATAGTGGTTCCAACAATGTTGTATGGTTGCGAGGCGTGGGCTATGGATAGAGTTGTGCGCAGGAGGGTGGATGTGCTGGAAATGTGATGTTTGAGGACGATATGTGGTGTGAGGTGGTTTGATCGAAAAAGTAATGTAAGGGTAAGAGAGATGTGTGGAAATAAAATGAGCGTGGTTGAGAGAGCAGAAGGTGTTTTGAAATGGTTTGGGCACATGGAGAGAATGAGTGAGGAAAGATTGACCAAGAGGATATATGTGTCGGAGGTGGAGGGAACGAGGAGAAGTGGGAGACCAAATTGGAGGTGGAAGGATGGAGTGAAAAAGATTTTGAGAGCTGGGGGTCTGAACATGCAGGAGGGTGAAAGGTGTGCAAGGAATAGAGTAAATTGGAACGATGTGGTATACCGAGTCGACGTACTGTCAATGGGTTGAACCAGGGCATGTGAAGAGTCTGGGGTAAACCGTGGAAAGGTCTGTGGGGCCTGGATATGGAAAGGGAGCTGTGGATTCGGTGCATTACACATGACAGCTAGAGAATGAGTGTGAACGAATGTGGCCTTTGTTGTCTGTTCCTGGCGCTACCTTGCTGGTGGCGGTGGTGGTGGTGGTGGTTGTAGGGTGAAGGGTTGGGGCGGGAATGCTATTTCATGTGTTGCGGGATGGCGATGAGAATGGATGAAGGCAGTATCAATATGTACATGTGTTTACATGTATATGTCTATGTATGTTTATGTATGTATGACATGAACTGTATATGTTTGTATTGGTGTGTGTATGGGCATTTATATGAGGTCATCCTGGCATTCCTGTCAGTTAGGACCAAGAGGGTGAGGTCATACTGGGATTTTCCTATCATTTCTTTCCGCCAGAGCAAGTATGGTGAGGTCAGTCTAACATTACTGTCAGCCAAAGTTGTATTGTGAATCATCCTGGCGTTATTGTCAGCCGGAGCCATTATGGTGGGTGATCCTGGTGATATTTTAGTGCAAATGTCATCCAAACCTGGTATAGTGTCTTCCTCAAATGTCATCCAAACCTGGTATAGTGTCTTCCTCAAACGTCATCCAAACCTGGTATAGTGTCTTCCTCAAATGTCATCCAAACCTGGTATAGTGTCTTCCTCAAATGTCATCCAAACCTGGTATAGTGTCTTCCTCCTGGTGACCTGTAAGGCAGAGGTCATGGTGAGGTCATGATGACATTAGTCTCATTTAGAGACGGTTTGGCCAGGTCATGTTGGTGGTATTTTGGTGTTAGTGTCGACGAGAGTTGATGCTGAGGTCATCCTGGTGACCTTGTGGTGTTGCCGGCAGACGTGGCCAGTATGCTCAGGTTATCTGTGTTAATCTTGGTGACGTTACTCTCAGCCAGAGCTGGTCTGGTGACGTCATCTTGGTGACGTTACTCTCAGCCAGAGCTGGTCTGGTGACGTCATCTTGGTGACGTTACTCTCAGCCAGAGCTGGTCTGGTGACGTCATCTTGGTGACGTTACTCTCAGCCAGAGCTGGTCTGGTGACGTCATCTTGGTGACGTTACTCTCAGCCAGAGCTGGTCTGGTGACGTCATCTTGGTGACGTTACTCTCAGCCAGAGCTGGTCTGGTGACGTCATCTTGGTGACGTTACTCTCAGCCAGAGCTGGTCTGGTGACGTCATCTTGGTGACGTTACTCTCAGCCAGAGCTGGTCTGGTGACGTCATCTTGCTGGCTGTGTGGTGTCACTGTCAGCCAGAGTTGATGTCTTGAGGTCATCTTGGTGAGTTTGTGATGTCACTGTCATCCTGAATCGATATGTTGAGGTCAACCAAGTGACCTTGTAGTCAACCTGGACACTTTGTGTTAACCAGGGTCTGTATGGTAAGGTCATCCTGGGATGTGTGTCAGCCAGAGTCAGTATAGTAAGGTCATCCTGGGATGTGTGTCAGCCAGAGTCAGTATGGTAAGGTCATCCTGGGATGTGTGTCAGCCAGAGTCAGTATAGTAAGGTCATCCTGGGATGTGTGTCAGCCAGAGTCAGTATGGTAAGGTCATCCTGGGATGTGTGTCAGCCAGAGTCAGTATAGTAAGGTCATCCTGGGATGTGTGTCAGCCAGAGTCAGTATAGTCAGGTCATCCTGGGATGTGTGTCAGCCAGAGTCAGTATGGTAAGGTCATCCTGGGATGTGTGTCAGCCAGAGTCAGTATAGTAAGGTCATCCTGGGATGTGTGTCAGCCAGAGTCAGTATAGTAAGGTCATCCTGGGATGTGTGTCAGCCAGAGTCAGTATAGTAAGGTCATCCTGGGATGTGTGTCAGCCAGAGTCAGTATAGTTAGGTCATCCTGGGATGTGTCAGCCAGAGTCAGTATGGTAAGGTCATCCTGGGATGTGTGTCAGCCAGGGTCAGTATAGTAAGGTCATCCTGGGATGTGTGTCAGCCAGAGTCAGTATAGTAAGGTCATCCTGGGATTTGTGTCAGCCAGAGTCAGTATAGTAAGGTCATCCTGGGATGTGTGTCAGCTAGAGTCAGTATAGTAAGGTTATCCTGGGATGTGTGTCAGCCAGAGTCAGTATGGTAAGGTCATCCTGGGATGTGTGTCAGCCAGAGTCAGTATGGTAAGGTCATCCTGGGATGTGTGTCAGCCAGAGTCAGTATAGTAAGGTCATCCTAGGATGTGTGTCAGCCAGAGTCAGTATAGTAAGGTCATCCTGGGATGTGTGTCAGCCAGAGTCAGTATAGTAAGGATGTGTGTCAGCCAGAGTCAGTATAGTAAGGTCATCCTGGGATGTGTGTCAGCCAGAGTCAGTATGGTAAGGTCATCCTGGGATGTGTGTCAGCCAGAGTCAGTATAGTAAGGTCATCCTTGGATTGTGTGTCAGCCAGAGTCAGTATAGTAAGGTTATCCTGGGATGTGTGTCAGCCAGAGTCAGTATAGTAAGGTCATCCTGGGATGTGTGTCAGCCAGAGTCAGTATAGTAAGGTCATCCTGGGATGTGTGTCAGCCAGAGTCAGTATGGTAAGGTCATCCTGGGATGTGCGTCAGCCAGAGTCAGTATAGTAAGGTCATCCTGGGATGTGTGTCAGCCAGAGTCAGTATAGTAAGGTCATCCTGGGATGTGCGTCAGCCAGAGTCAGTATGGTAAGGTCATCCTGGGATGTGCGTCAGCCAGAGTCAGTATGGTAAGGTCATCCTGGGATGTGCGTCAGCCAGAGTCAGTATGGTAAGGTCATCCTGGGATGTGTGTCAGCCAGAGTCAGTATGGTAAGGTCATCCTGGGATCCTTCGTGCAATAATGTCTGAAAATCTGTCTCATGGGCCACCATGTTGCATTCTGACATGACGGTGTTTAAGGCAGACAGTAAAGATAACACCGGAGAGGCATCTAAACTGTCTGTGAGAGGCAATCCTACAAGCTCGAGAGCGACGAGTGTGGCGAACAGATTAGTTTGATGCACATCAGCTGCCTGTGTTAATCTTAAATAATTCTCTAATTTGTTACCACTGGACACGATCACAGTGGCAGCACATCCTATCCTCCCAGTGGCAGAGTTTAGTGAGCTCTCAGTATAGATGAACTGGGCTATGTTGTTCTCAGTATAGATGAACTGGGCTATGTTGTTCTCAGTATAGATGAAGTGGGCTATGTTGTTCTCAGTATAGATGAACTGGGCTATGTTGTTCTCAGTATAGGTGAACTGGGCTATGTTGTTCTCAGTATAGATGAAGTGGGCTATGTTGTTCTCAGTATAGATGAAGTGGGCTATGTTGTTCTCAGTATAGATGAAGTGGGCTATGTTGTTCTCAGTATAGATGAAGTGGGCTATGTTGTTCTCAGTATAGATGAAGTGGGCTATGTTGTTCTCAGTATAGATGAAGTGGGCTATGTTGTTCTCAGTATAGATGAAGTGGGCTATGTTGTTCTCAGTATAGATGAACTGGGCTATGTTGTTCTCAGTATAGATGAACTGGGCTATGTTGTTCTCAGTATAGATGAACTGGGCTATGTTGTTCTCAGTATAGATGAACTGGGCTATGTTGTTCTCAGTATAGATGAACTGGGCTATGTTGTTCTCAGTATAGATGAACTGGGCTATGTTGTTCTCAGTATAGATGAACTGGGCTATATTGTTCTCAGTATAGATGAAGTGGGCTATGTTGTTCTCAGTATAGATGAAGTGGGCTATGTTGTTCTCAGTATAGATGAACTGGGCAATGTTGTTCTCAGTATAGATGAACTGGGCTATGTTGTTCTCAGTATAGATGAACTGGGCTATGTTGTTCTCAGTATAGATGAACTGGGCTATGTTGTTCTCAGTATAGGTGAACTGGGCTATGTTGTTTTCAGTATAGATGAACTGGGCTATGTTGTTCTCAGTATAGATGAACTGGGCTATGTTGTTCTCAGTATAGGTGAACTGGGCTATGTTGTTCTCAGTATAGATGAAGTGGGCTATGTTGTTCTCAGTATAGATGAACTGGTCTATGTTGTTCTCAGTATAGATGAACTGGGCTATGTTGTTCTCAGTATAGATGAACTGGTCTATGTTGTTCTCAGTATAGATGAACTGGGCTATGTTGTTCTCAGTATAGATGAAGTGGGCTATGTTGTTCTCAGTATAGATGAACTGGGCTATATTGTTCTCAGTATAGATGAACTGGTCTATGTTGTTCTCAGTATAGATGAACTGGGCTATGTTGTTCTCAGTATAGATGAACTTTGCTATGTTGTTCTCAGTATAGATGAACTGGGCTATCTTGTTCTCAGTATAGATGAAGTGGGCTATGTTGTTCTCAGTATAGATGAACTGGGCTATGTTGTTCTCAGTATAGATGAACTGGGCTATGTTGTTCTCAGTATAGGTGAACTGGGCTATGTTGTTCTCAGTATAGGTGAACTGGGCTATGTTGTTCTCAGTATAGATGAAGTGGGCTATGTTGTTCTCAGTATAGATGAACTGGGCTATGTTGTTCTCAGTATAGATGAACTGGGCTATGTTGTTCTCAGTATAGATGAACTGGTCTATGTTGTTCTCAGTATAGATGAACTGGGCTATGTTGTTCTCAGTATAGGTGAACTGGGCTATGTTGTTCTCAGAATAGATGAACTGGTCTATGTTGTTCTCAGTATAGATGAACTGGTCTATGTTGTTCTCAGTATAGATGAACTGGGCTATATTGCTCTCAGTATAGATGAACTGGGCTATGTTGTTCTCAGTATAGATGAACTGGGCTATGTTGTTCTCAGTATAGATGAACTGGGCTATATTGTTCTCAGTATAGATGAACTGGGCTATGTTGTTCTCAGTATAGATGAATTGGGCTATATTGCTCTCAGTATAGATGAAGTGGGCTATGTTGTTCTCAGTATAGATGAACTGGTCTATGTTGTTCTCAGTATAGATGAACTGGGCTATGTTGTTCTCAGTACAGATGAACTGGGCTATGTTGTTCTCAGTCTGGAGTTTCTGTCCAAGGCCATTGGTTATGGCTTAGTGGTTGAAGGTGAAACCTGTATGGTTATGCCTATGTGCTTGAAGGCGAAACTTTTTATGGTTATGGCTATGTTGTTGAAGGTGAAACTTGTATAGTTATGGCTATGTGGTTGAAGGTGAAACTTGTATGGTTATGGCTATGAGGTTGAAGGTGAAACTTGTATGGTTATGGCTAAGTGGTTGAAGGTGAAACGTGTATGGTTATGCCTATGTGGTTGAAGGTGAAACTTGTATGGTTATTTCTATGAGGTTGAAGGTGAAACTTGTATGGTTATGCCTATGTGGTTGAAGGTGAAACTTGTATGGTTATGGCTATGTCTTTGAAGGTGAAACTTGTATGGTTATGGCTATGTGGTTGAAGGTGAAACTTGTATGGTTATGGCTATGAGGTTGAAGGTGAAGCTTGTATGGTTATGCCTATGTAGTTGAGGGTGAAACTTGTATGGTTATGGCTATGTGGTTGAAGGTGAAACTTGTATGGTTATGGCTATGTGGTTGAGGGTGAAACTTGTATGGTTATGGCTATGTGGTTGAAGGTGAAACTTGTATGGTTATGGCTATGTGGTTGAAGGTGAAACTTGTAATCATTTTCTTCTGTGGATAAATAAGTGTGGTGGTGTCATATAGGAAGGAGGTAAATACTGCTGCTTCCCAGTTGTCAACAGCTGATGTACTTCAAACCTTTTCATGTGACTGGCTTTTACTTGGATCCATTTATATTCGCTTGTTCTCTGCCATGTATACGTTTTAATTATTCTGTAGAGGACACGATACTTGAAGTCAATCTCATGATGAACCTGCAACTTGTGAGCTATTATGATAGCCCAACATCCAGAGCCACAGTGCTGGCCCTACAATCAATATATATGGTGACTTGCCAAAGCTGTTTGTGTCTTGCTACCTCGTGTTATTATGCCAACACTATGATAACTTATGATGATATGCTCCTTATGACACCATTATGACACCACTATGACACCATTATGATACCATTATGACGCCATTCTGATACCATTATGATAACTTATGATGATATGCTCCTTATGACACCATTATGACACCACTATGACACCATTTTGGTACCATTATGATAACTTATGATATGCTCCTTATGACACCATTATGATACTATTATGACACCATTATGATACCATTATGACACCATTATGATAGCATAATGCCCAACGTTACTGTGGCACCACTAGTGCCCGGGGCACCTTAATGTTATGGTGCCACTGGTCAATACGTGCTGCTGGCACTGTCTAATGTGCTTCCTGAATTATACACTGAACTCCCCACTCTCACAATACATTATACATTACCACCACCTGTATGTTTAGCCAAGAGAGCCAAGTGTACCAGGTCACAAGTAACAGTTAGCATGGTCGTCGTACATCATACATATGAATACGACCTT
>NC_092295.1:15170455-15207035 GCF_036320965.1 Panulirus ornatus
ACTGTCACACTACACTCACAACATCACCTCCGTCCACCACACCGACACATCTGAAACCACATTAACCAACAACTTTCCATCTTACACCACTGTATCCTCACACCGCATCCTCTCTCACACCACATCTTCTCTCACACCACATCCCCTCTCACACCACATCCCCTCTCACACCACATCCCCTCTCACACCACATCCCCTCTCACACCACATCCCCTCTCACACCACATCCCCTCTCACACCACATCCTCTCTCACACCACATCCTCTCTCACACCACATCCTCTCTCACACCACATCCCCTCTCACACCACAACCTCTCTCACACCATATCTTCTGTTATACCATATCTGTTACACCACATCTTCTGTTACACCATATCTGTTACACCATATCTGTTACACCGTTACACCACATCTTCTGTTACACCATATCTGTTACACCACATCGTCTGTTACATCACATCCTTACAGGGTGGTAGTGTTGTGCATCGAGGTAACGTGTAATTTGATAGAGCCCACCTGCAGGTGTACTGAGTCTTTTGTACAGTGTACAGGCTGTACCTCCCACCTACAGGTGTACTGAGTCTTCTGTACAGTGTACACGCTGTACCTCCCACCTGCAGGTGTGGGGTGAGTCTTCTGTACAGTGTACAGGTTGTACCTCCCACCTGCAGGTGTGGGGTGAGTCTTCTGTACAGTGTACACGCTGTACCTCCCTCCTGCAGGTGTGGGGTGAGTCTTCTGTACAGTGTACAGGCTGTACCTCCCACCTACAGGTGTACTGAGTCTTCTGTACAGTGTACAGGTTGTACCTCCCACCTGCAGGTGTGGGGTGAGTCTTCTGTACAGTGTACAGGTTGTACCTCCCACCTGCATGTGTGGGGTGAGTCTTCTGTACAGTGTACACGTTGTACCTCCCACCTGCAGGTGTGGGGTGAGGTTTCTGTACAGTGTACAGGCTGTACCTCCCACCTGCAGGTGTGGGGTGAGTCTTCTGTACAGTGTACACGCTGTACCTCCCACCTGCAGGTGTGGGGTGAGGTTTCTGTACAGTATACAGGCTGCAGGTGTGGCGTGATGTGTCTTGGTATTCATGTAGCTGGTTCAAGATGATGATGATGTTGCTTGTTTTGTCTTTGTGGAAAAAACTTAATTTGATTTTCCTGTCGTGCGGTTGATGTTTCTGGAGTTGATGTCTTGGTGTACACGTTCATTTGTCTTGTGGGCAGTTGATATCTGGTTACAATGATATATTTTGTGTGTTGTGTTGCTTGGAGTTTCAGTCGCTGTGAATTTGCGCTTCAGGCAGTATATTTTTTGTCTGTTAGTCGAAATCCAAGTTGTTGCAGCCGTTGTTAATGAGGACCTGTTTGTTCTGTTGTGTTTGGTTGTGGAAGATATGCCAGTCTGATGCAGTCTTGTATGATGGGTGTAACACTGATGACTGTGTACCGCTGAGGACGTCCACCACCAGTTCTATGTGGACATCATCGCTCGAGGTCTGACGGGTTTTGTGAGTGGAATATATATATATATATATATATATATATATATATATATATATATATATATATATATATATATATATATATATATATATATATATATATATATATATATATATATATATATATATATATATATGTAGATGTGTGGATCAGGTGTTTGCTTTGATGAATGTATGTGAGAAATACTTAGAAAAGCAAATGGATTTGTATGTAGCATTTATGGATCTGGAGAAGGCATATGATAGAGTTGATAGAGATGCTCTGTGGAAGGTATTAAGAATATATGGTGTGGGAGGCAAGTTGTTAGAAGCAGTGAAAAGTTTTTATCGAGGATGTAAAGCATGTGTACGTGTAGGAAGAGAGGAAAGTGATTGGTTCTCAGTGAATGTAGGTTTGCGGCAGGGGTGTGTGATGTCTCCATGGTTGTTTAATTTGTTTATGGATGGGGTTGTTAGGGAGGTAAATGCAAGAGTTTTGGAAAGAGGGGCAAGTATGAAGTCTGTTGGGGATGAGAGAGCTTGGGAAGTGAGTCAGTTGTTGTTCGCTGATGATACAGCGCTGGTGGCTGATTCATGTGAGAAAGTGCAGAAGCTGGTGACTGAGTTTGGTAAAGTGTGTGAAAGAAGAAAGTTAAGAGTAAATGTGAATAAGAGCAAGGTAATTAGGTACAGTAGGGTTGAGGGTCAAGTCAATTGGGAGGTAAGTTTGAATGGAGAAAAACTGGAGGAAGTAAAGTGTTTTAGATATCTGGGAGTGGATCTGTCAGCGGATGGAACCATTGAAGCGGAAGTGGATCATAGGGTGGGGGAGGGGGCGAAAATCCTGGGAGCCTTGAAGAATGTGTGGAAGTCGAGAACATTATCTCGGAAAGCAAAAATGGGTATGTTTGAAGGAACAGTGGTTCCAACAATGTTGTATGGTTGCGAGGCGTGGGCTATGGATAGAGTTGTGCGCAGGAGGATGGATGTGCTGGAAATGAGATGTTTGAGGACAATGTGTGGCGTGAGGTGGTTTGATCGAGTAAGTAACGTAAGGGTAAGAGAGATGTCTGGAAATAAAAAGAGCGTGGTTGAGAGAGCAGAAGAGGGTGTTTTGGAATGGTTTGGGCACATGGAGAGAATGAGTGAGGAAAGATTGACCAAGAGGATATATGTGTCGGAGGTGGAGGGAACGAGGAGAAGAGGGAGACCAAATTGGAGGTGGAAAGATGGAGTGAAAAAGATTTTGTGTGATCGGGGCCTGAACATGCAGGAGGGTGAAAGGAGGGCAAGGAATAGAGTGAATTGGATCGATGTGGTATACAGGGGTTGACGTGCTGTCAGTGGATTGAATCAGGACATGTGAAGCGTCTGGGGTAAACCATGGAAAGCTGTGTAGGTATGTATATTTGCGTGTGTGGACGTATGTATATACATGTGTATGGGGGTGGGTTGGGCCATTTCTTTCGTCTGTTTCCTTGCGCTACCTCCCAAAAGCATGAAACAGCGACAAAAAAAAAGAAGAAATATATATATATATATATATATACGAATAAAGTGTATATGAACGTGCACCTTCATAGAACATACAAAGCTCCAACAGCCAGGATCGAACCTGGGACCCCTTGTGCAAGAGGCAGGCATGCTAACCGCTAGGCTAAGGGACTGTATAATTGGAAACAACTATTCGAAATACTAAGTACTCGAATACCCTTCGTCTCACAGTGGTGAGCAACGGGGTCTATCGGTTGTTTCCGAACATTGCCACACATTGCCAGCTGATAGCGTTTTACCGAACCTGACTGTACAACGCGGAGTTATATGAATACAAATAAAGTGTATATGAACGCGCACCTTCATAGAACATACTTAGTATTTCGAATAGTTGTTTCCTATTATACAGTCCCTTAGCCTAGCGGTTAGCATGCCTGCCTCTTGCACAAGGGGTCCCAGGTTCGATCCTGGCTGTTGGAGATTTGTATGTTATATATATATATATATATATATATATATATATATGTTTATATATTTTTTAACTTTCTAAAATGGGAAACAGAAGAAGGAGTCACGCGAGGAGTGCTCATCCTCCTCGAAGGCTCAGACTGAGGTGTCTAAATGTGTGTGGATGTAACCAAGGTGTGAAAAAAGGAGAGATAGGTAGTATGTTTAAGGAAAGGAACCTGGATGTTTTGGCTCTGAGTGAAACGAAGCTCAAGGGTAAAGGGGAAGAGTGGTTTGGGAATGTCTTGGGAGTAAAGTCAGGGGTTAGTGAGAGGACAAGAGCAAGGGAAGGAGTAGCAGTACTCCTGAAACAGGAGTTGTGGGAGTATGTGATAGAATGTAAGAAAGTAAATTCTCGATTAATATGGGTAAAACTGAAAGTTGATGGAGAGAGATGGGTGTTTATTGGTGCATATGCACCTGGGCATGAGAAGAAAGATCATGAGAGGCAAGTGTTTTGGGAGCAGCTGAATGAGTGTGTTAGTGGTTTTGATGCACGAGACCGGATTATAGTGATGGGTGATTTGAATGCAAAGGTGATTAATGTGGCAGTTGAGGGAATAATTGGTACACATGGGGTGTTCATTGTTGTAAATGGAAATGGTGAAGAGCTTGTAGATTTATGTGCTGAAAAAGGACTGGTGATTGGGAATACCTGGTTTAAAAAGCGAGATATACATAAGTATACGTATGTAAGTAGGAGAGATGGCCAGAGAGCGTTATTGGATTACGTGTTAATTGATAGGCGTGCGAAAGAGAGACTTTTGGATGTTAATGTGCTGAGAGGTGCAACTGGAGGGATGTCTGATCATTATCTTGTGGAGGCTAAGGTGAAGATTTGTATGGGTTTTCAGAAAAGAAGAGTGAATGTTGGGGTGAAGAGGGTGGTGAGAGTAAGTGAGCTTGGGAAGGAGACTTGTGTGAGGAAGTACCAGGAGAGACTGAGTACAGAATGGAAAAAGGTGAGAACAATGGAAGTAAGGGGAGTGGGGGAGGAATGGGATGTATTTAGGGAATCAGTGATGGATTGCGCAAAAGATGCTTGTGGCATGAGAAGAGTGGGAGGTGGGTTGATTAGAAAGGGTAGTGAGTGGTGGGATGAAGAAGTAAGATTATCAGTGAGAGAGAAGAGAGCGGCATTTGGACGATTTTTGCAGGGAAAAAATGCAATTGAGTGGGAGATGTATAAAAGAAAGAGACAGGAGGTCAAGAGAAAGGTGCAAGAGGTGAAAAAAAGGGCAAACGAGAGTTGGGGTGAGAGAGTATCATTAAACTTTAGGGAGAATAAAAAGATGTTTTGGAAGGAGGTAAATAAAGTGCGTAAGACAAGGGAGCAAATGGGAACTTCAGTGAAGGGCGCAAATGGGGAGGTGATAACAAGTAGTGGTGATGTGAGAAAGAGATGGAGTGAGTATTTTGAAGGTTTGTTGAATGTGTTTGATGATAGAGTAGCAAATATAGGGTGTTTTGGTCGAGGTGGTGTGCAAAGTGAGAGGGTTAGGGAAAATGATTTGGTAAACAGAGAAGAGGTAGTAAAAGCTTTGCGGAAGATGAAAGCCGGCAAGGCAGCAGGTTTGGATGGTATTGCAGTGGAATTTATTAAAAAAAGGGGGTGACTGTATTATTGACTGGTTGGTAAGGTTATTTAATGTATGTATGACTCATGGTGAGGTGCCTGAGGATTGGCCGAATGCGTGCATAGTGCCATTGTACAAAGGCAAAGGGGATAAGAGTGAGTGCTCAAATTACAGAGGTATAAGTTTGTTGAGTATTCCTGGTAAATTATATAGGAGGGTATTGATTGAGTGGGTGAAGGCATGTACAGAGCATCAGATTGGGGAAGAGCAGTGTGGTTTCAGAAGTGGTAGAGAATGTGTGTATCAGGTGTTTGCTTTGAAGAATGTATGTGAGAAATACTTAGAAAAGCAAATGGATTTGTATGTAGCATTTATGGATCTGGAGAAGGCATATGATAGAGTTGATAGTGATGCTCTGTGAAAGGTATTAAGAATATATGGTGTAGGAGGCAAGTTGTTAGAAGCAGTGAAAATTTTTATCGAGGATGTAAGGCATGTGTACGTGTAGGAAGAGAGGAAAGTGATTGGTTCTCAGTGAATGTAGGTTTGCGGCAGGGGTGTGTGATGTCTCCATGGTTGTTTAATTTGTTTATGGATGGGGTTGTTAGGGAGGTGAATGCAAGAGTTTTGGAAAGAGGGGCAAGTATGAAGTCTGTTGGGGATGAGAGAGCTTGGGAAGTGAGTCAATTGTTGTTTGCTGATGATACAGCGTTGGTGGGTGATTCATGTGAGAAAGTGCAGAAGCTAGTGACTGAGTTTGGTAAAGTGTGTGAAAGAAGAAATTTAAGAGTAAATGTAAATAAGGGCAAGGTTATTAGGTACAGCGGATGGAACCATGGAAGTGGAAGTGAATCATAGGGTGGGGGAGGGGGCGAAAATCCTGGGACCCTTGAAGAATGTGTGGAAGTCGAGAACATTATCTCGGAAAGCAAAAATGGGTATGTTTGAAGGAATAGTGGTTCCAACAATGTTGTATGCTTGCGAGGCGTGGGCTATGTTTAGAGTAGTGTGCAGGAGGGTGGATGTGCTGGAAATGAGATGTTTGAGGACAATATGTGGTGTGAGGTGGTTTGATCGAGTAAGTAATGTAAGGGTAAGAGAGATGTGTGGAAATAAGAAGAGCGTGGTTGAGAGAGCAGAAGAGGGTGTTTTGAAATGGTTTCTGCTCATGGAGAGAATGAGTGAGGAAATACTGACCAAGAGGATATATGTGTCGGAGGTGGAGGGAACGAGAAGTGGGAGACCAAATTGGAGGTGCAAAGATGGAGTGAAAAAGATTTTGTGTGATCGGGGCCTGAACATGCAGGAGGGTGAAAGGCGGGCAAGGAATAGAGCGAGTTGGATCGATGTGGTATACCGTGGTCGACGTGTTGTCAATGGATTGAATCAGGGCACATGAAGCGTCTGGGGTAAGCCATGGTAAGTTGTGTGGGGCCTGGATGTGGAAAGGGAGCTGTGGTTTCGGGCATTATTACATGACAGCTAGAGACTGAGTGTGAACGAATGGGGCCTTTGTTGTCTTTTCCTAGCACTACCTCGCACACCTGAAGGGGAGGGGGATGTTATTCCATGTGTGGCGGGGTGGCGATGGGAGTGAATAAAGGGAGACAGTGTGAATTGTGTGCATGTGTATATATGTATATGTCTGTGTGTGTATGTATATGTGTACATTGAGATGCATGTGTATGTATATTTGCGTGTGTGGACGTGAATGTATATACATGTGTATGGGGGTGGGTTGGGCCATTTCTTTCGTCTGTTTCCTTGCGCTACCTCGCAAACGCGGGAGACAGCGACAAAGCAAAATAAATAAAAATAATTATATTTTTTTTTTCATTTTTTCATTTTGCTTTGTCGCTGTCTCCCGCGTTAGCGAGGTAGCGCAAGGAAACAGACGAAAGAATGTCCCAACCCGCCCACATACACATGTATAAACATACACGTCCACACACGCAAATATACATACCTATACATCTCAATGTACACATATACATACACACACAGACATATACATATATACACATATACATAATTCATATTGTCTGCCTTTATTTGTTCCCATCGCCACCTCACCACACATGGAATAACAACCCCCTCCCCCCTCATGTGTGCGAGTTAGCGCTAGGAAAGATACCAAAGGCCCCATTCGTTCACACTCAGTCTCTAGCTGTCATGTAATAATGCACCGAAACCACAGCTCCCTTTCCAGATCCAGGCCCCACACACTTTCCATGGTTTAGCCCAGACGCTTCACATGCCCTGATTCAATCCATTGACAGCACGTCGACCCCGGTATACCACATCGTTCCAATTCACTCTTTTCCTTGCACGCCTTTCGCCCTCCTGCATGTTCAGGCCCCGATCACTCAAAATCTTTTTCACTCCATCTTTCCACCTCCAATTTGGTCTCCCACTTCTCCTCGTTCCCTCCACCTCTTACACATATATCCTCTTGGTCAATCTTTCCCCACTCATTCTCTCCATGTGACCAAACCATTTCAAAACACCCTCTTCTGCTCTCTCAACCACACTCTTTTTATTTCCACACATCTCTCTCACCCTTACATTACTTACTCGATCAAACCACCTCAAACCACACATTGTCCTCAAACATCTCATTTCCAGCACATCCACCCTCCTGCGCACAACTCTATCCATAGCCCACGCCTCGCAACCATACAACATTGTTGGAACCACTATTCCTTCAAACTTACCCATTTTTGCTTTCCGAGATAATGTTCTCGACTTCCAAACATTCTTCAAGGCTCCCAGAATATACATATATATATATATATATATATATATATATATATATATATATATATATATATATATATATATATATATATATATATATATATATATATATATATATATATATATATTTATATATATATATATATATATATATATATATATATATATATATATATATATATATATATATATATATATATATATATATATATATATATATATACATATATATATATATATACACACATGTACATGTGTGTCGGGGTGGGTTGGGCCATTACTTTCATCTGTTTGCTTGCGCTACCTCGCAAATGCGGGAGACAGCGACAAAGCAAAATATATATATATATATATATATATATATATATATATATATATATATATATATATATATATATATATATATATATATATATATATATATATATGATAGAGTTGATAGAGATGCTCTGTGGAAGGTATTAAGAATATATGGTGTGGGAGGCAAGTTGTTAGAAGCAGTGAAAAGTTTTTATCCAGGATGTAAGGTATGTGTACGTGTAGGAAGAGAGGAAAGTGATTGGTTCTCAGTGAATGTAGGTTTGCGGCAGGGGTGTGTGATGTCTCCATTGTTGTTTAATTTGTTTATGGATGGGGTTGTTAGGGAGGTGAATGCAAGAGTTTTGGAAAGAGGGGCAAGTATGAAGTCTGTTGGGGATGAGAGAGCTTGGGAAGTGAGTCAGTTGTTGTTCGCTGATGATACAGCGCTGGTGGCTGATTCATGTGAGAAAATGCAGAAGCTGGTGACTGAGTTTGGTAAAGTGTGTGAAAGAAGAAAGTTAAGAGTAAATGTGAATAAGAGCAAGGTTATTAGGTACAGTAGGGTTGAGGGTCAAGTCAATTGGGAGGTGAGTTTGAATGGAGAAAAACTGGAGGAAGTGAAGTGTTTTAGATATCTGGGAGTGGATCTGGCAGCGGATGGAACCATGGAAGCGGAAGTGGATCATAGGGTGGGGGAGGGGGCGAAAATTCTGGGAGCCTTGAAGAATGTGTGGAAGTCGAGAACATTATCTCGGAAAGCAAAAATGGGTATGTTTGAAGGAATAGTGGCTCCAACAATGTTGTATGGTTGCGAGGCGTGGGCTATGGATAGAGTTGTGCGCAGGAGGATGGATGTGCTGGAAATGAGATGTTTGAGGACAATGTGTGGTGTGAGGTGGTTTGATCGAGTAAGTAACGTAAGGGTAAGAGAGATGTCTGGAAATAAAAAGAGCGTGGTTGAGAGAGCAGAAGAGGGTGTTTTGAAATTGTTTGGTCACATGGAGAGAATGAGTGAGGAAAGATTGACCAAGAGGATATATGTGTCGGAGGTGGAGGGAACGAGAAGAGGGAGACCTAATTGGAGGTGGAAAGATGGAGTGAAAAAGATTTTGTGTGATCGGGGCCTGAACATGCAGGAGGGTGAAAGGAGGGCAAGGAATAGAGTGAATTGGAGCGATGTGGTATACCGGGGTTGACGTGCTGTCAGTGGATTGAATCAAGGCATGTGAAGCGTCTGGGTAAACCATGGAAAGGTGTGTAGGTATGTATATTTGCGTGTGTGGACGTATGTATATACATGTGTATGGGGGTGGGTTGGGCCATTTCTTTCGTCTGTTTCCTTGCGCTACCTCGCAAACGTGGGAGACAGTGGCAAAAAAAAAAAAGAAAAAAGAAAAAATATATATATATATATATATATATATATATATATATATATATATATATATATATATATATATATATATATATATATATATATATATATGTTTTAGATATCTGGGAGTGGATCTGGCAGCGGATGGAACCATGGAAGCGGAAGTGGATCATAGGGTGGGGGAGGGGGCGAAAATTCTGGGGGCCTTGAAGAATGTGTGGAAGTCGAGAACATTATTTCGGAAAGCAAAAATGGGTATGTTTGAAGGAATAGTGGTTCCAACAATGTTGTATGGTTGCGAGGCGTGGGCTATGGATAGAGTTGTGCGCAGGAGGATGGATGTGCTGGAAATGAGATGTTTGAGGACAATGTGTGGTGTGAGGTGGTTTGATCGAGTGAGTAACGTAAGGGTAAGGGAGATGTGTGGAAATAAAAAGAGCGTGGTTGAGAGAGCAGAAGAGGGTGTTTTGAAGTGGTTTGGGCACATGGAGAGGATGAGTGAGGAAAGATTGACCAAGAGGATATATGTGTCGGAGGTGGAGGGAACAAGGAGAAGAGGGAGACCAAATTGGAGGTGGAAAGATGGAGTGAGAAAGATTTTGTGTGATCGGGGCCTGAACATGCAGGAGGGTGAAAGGAGGGCAAGGAATAGAGTGAATTGGAGCGATGTGGTATACCGGGGCTGACGTGCTGTCAGTGGATTGAATCAAGGCATGTGAAGCGTCTGGGGTAAACCATGGAAAGCTGTGTAGGTATGTATATTTGCGTGTGTGGACGTATGTATATACATGTGTATGGGGGGGGGGTTGGGCCATTTCTTTCGTCTGTTTCCTTGCGCTACCTCGCAAACGCGGGAGACAGCGACAAAAAAAAAAAAAAAAAAAATATATATATATATATATATATATATATATATATATATAGGATTGGCGGAATGCGTGCATAGTGCCATTGTACAAAGGCAAAGGGGATAAGAGTGAGTGCTCAAATTACAGAGGTATAAGTTTGTTGAGTATTCCTGGTAAATTATATGGGAGGGTATTGATTGAGAGGGTGAAGGCATGTACAGAGCATCAGATTGGGGAAGAGCAGTGCGGTTTCAGAAGTGGTAGAGGATGTGTGGATCAGGTGTTTGCTTTGAAGAATGTATGTGAGAAATACTTAGAAAAGCAAATGGATTTGTATGTAGCATTTATGGATCTGGAGAAGGCATATGATAGAGTTGATAGAGATGCTCTGTGGAAGGTATTAAGAATATATGGTGTGGGAGGCAAGTTGTTAGAAGCAGTGAAAAGTTTTTATCGAGGATGTAAGGCATGTGTACGTGTAGGAAGAGAGGAAAGTGATTGGTTCTCAGTGAATGTAGGTTTGCGGCAGGGGTGTGTGATGTCTCCATGGTTGTTTAATTTGTTTATGGATGGGGTTGTTAGGGAGGTAAATGCAAGAGTCCTGGAAAGAGGGGCAAGTATGAAGTCTGTTGGGGATGAGAGAGCTTGGGAAGTGAGTCAGTTGTTGTTCGCTGATGATACAGCGCTGGTGGCTGATTCATGTGAGAAACTGCAGAAGCTGGTGACTGAGTTTGGTAAAGTGTGTGGAAGAAGAAAGTTAAGAGTAAATGTGAATAAGAGCAAGGTTATTAGGTACAGTAGGGTTGAGGGTCAAGTCAATTGGGAGGTGAGTTTGAATGGAGAAAAACTGGAGGAAGTAAAGTGTTTTAGATATCTGGGAGTGGATCTGTCAGCGGATGGAACCATGGAAGCGGAAGTGGATCATAGGGTGGGGGAGGGGGCGAAAATTTTGGGAGCCTTGAAAAATGTGTGGAAGTCGAGAACATTATCTCGGAAAGCAAAAATGGGCATGTTTGAAGGAATAGTGGTTCCAACAATGTTGTATGGTTGCGAGGCGTGGGCTATGGATAGAGTTGTGCGCAGGAGGATGGATGTGCTGGAAATGAGATGTTTGAGGACAATGTGTGGTGTGAGGTGGTTTGATCGAGTAAGTAACGTAAGGGTAAGAGAGATGTGTGGAAATAAAAAGAGCGTGGTTGAGAGAGCAGAAGAGGGTGTTTTGAAATGGTTTGGGCACATGGAGAGAATGAGTGAGGAAAGATTGACCAAGAGGATATATGGGTCGGAGGTGGAGGGAACGAGGAGAAGAGGGAGACCAAATTGGAGGTGGAAAGATGGAGTGAAAAAGATTTTGTGTGATCGGGGCCTGAACATGCAGGAGGGTGAAAGGAGGGCAAGGAATAGAGTGAATTGGAGCGATGTGGTATACATGGTTTGACGTGCTGGCAGTGGATTGAATCAAGGCATGTGAAGCGTCTGGGGTAAACCATGGAAAGCTGTGTAGGTATGTATATTTGCGTGTGTGGACGTGTGTATGTACATGTGTATGGGGGGGGGGGCATTTCTTTCGTCTGTTTCCTTGCGCTACCTCGCAAACGCGGGAGACAGCGACAAAGTATAAAAAAAAAAAAAAAAAATATATATATATGGTTCAATCCATTGACAGCACGTCGACATCGGTATGCCACATCGATCCAGTTCACTCTATTCCTTGAACGCCTTTCACCCTCCTGCTTGTTCAGGCCCCGATCACTCGAAATCTTTTTCACTCCATCTTTCCACCTCCAATTTGTTCTCCCACTTCTCTTTCCCTCCACCTCTGACACATATATCCTCTTTGTCACCCTTTCCTCACTCATTCTCTTCATGTGACCAAACCATTTCAAGACACCCTCCTCTGCTCTCTCAACCACACTCTTTTTATTACCACACATCTCTCCTACGTTTTCATTACTTACTCGATCAAACCTCCTCACACCACATATTGTCCTCAAACATCTCATTTCCAGCACATCCACCCTCCTCCGAACAACTCTATCTATAGTCCGCGCCTCGCAACCATATAACATTGTTGGAACCATTATTCCTTCAAACACACCCATTTTTGCTTTCCAGGATAACGTTCTCGACTTCCACACATTCTTCAACGCTCTCAGAACTTTCGTCCCCTCCCCTACCCTATGATTCACTTCCGCTTCCATGGTTCTATCCGCTGGCAAAACCACTCCCAGATATCTAAAACACTTCACTTCCTCCAGTTTTTCTCCATTCAAAGTTACCTCCCAATTGACTTGTCCCTGAACCCTACTTTACCTAATAACCTTGCTCTTATTCACATTTACTCTCAGCTTTCTTCTCTCGCACACTTTACCAAATTCAGTCACCAGCTTCTGCAGTTTCTCACCCGAATCAGCCACCAGCACTGTATCATCAGCGAACAACAACTGACTCACTTCCCAAGCTCTCTCATCCACAACAGACTGCATACTTGTCACTCTCTCCAAAACTATTGCATTCACCTCCTAAGAACCGCATCCATAAACAAATTAAACAACCATGGAGACATCATGCTCCCCTGCCGCATACCAACATTCTCTGAGAACCAATCACCTTCCTCTCTTCCTACACGTACACATGTCTTACATCCTGGATAAAAAAATTTTCACTTCTTCTAACAACATGCCTCCTACACCATATAATTTTAATACCTTCCACAGAGCATCTCTATCAACTCTATCATATGCCTTCTCCAGATCCATAAATGCTACATACAAATCCATTTGCTTTTCTAAGTATTTCTCACATACATTCTTCAAAGCAAACACCTGATCCACACATCCTCTACCACTTCTGAAACCACACTGCTCTTCCCCAATCTGATGCTCTGTACATGCCTTCACCCTCTCAATCAATACCCTCCCATGTAATTTCCCAGCAATACTCAACAAACTTATACTCTTGTAATTTGAGCACTCACTTTTATCCCCTTTGCCTTTGTACAAAGGCAGTATGCAAGCATTCCGCCAATCCTCAGGCACTCAACATGAGTCATACATACATGAAATAAACTTACCAACCATTCAACAATACAGTCACCCCCTTTTCTAATAAATCCCACTGCAATACCATCCAAACCCGCTGCCTTGCCGGCTTTCATCTTTCGCAAAGCTTTTACTACCTCTTCTCTGTTTACCAAATCATTTTCCCTAACCCTCTCACTTTGGACACAACCTCGACCAAAACACCCTATATCTGCTACTCTATCATCAAACACATTCGACAAACCTTCAAAATACTAACTCCATCTCCTCACATCACCACTACTTGTTATCCCTTGTCTTACGCACTTTATTTATCTCCTTCCAAAACATCTTTTTATTCTCCCTAAAATATAATGACACTCTCTCATCCCAACTCTCATTTGCCCTCTTTTTCACCTCTTGCACCTTTCTCTTGACCTCCTGCCTCTTTCTTTTATACATCTCCCACTCATTTGCATTTTTTCCCTGCAAAAATCGTCCAAATGCCGCTCTCTTCTCTTTCACTAATAATCTTACTTCTTCATCCCGCCACCCACTAGCCTTTCTAATCTGCCCACCTCCCACGCTTCTCATGCCACAAGCATCTTTTGCGCAATCCATCACTGCTTCCCTAAATACATCTCATTCCTTCCCTACTCCCTTTACGGCTTTTGTTCTTACCTTTTTCCATTCTGTACTCAGTCTCTCCTGGTACTTCCTCACACAAGTCTCTTTCGCTAGCTCACTTCTCTCACCACCCTTTTCACACCAACTTCTCTCTCCTTTTCTGAAAACCTCAACAAATCTTCACCTTCGCCTCCACAAGATTATGATCACACATCCCTCCAGTTGCACATCTCAGCACATTAACATCCAAAAGTCTCTCTTTCGCGCGCCTATCAATTAACTCGTAATCCAATAACGCTCTCTAGCCATGTCTCCTACTTCCATACTTATACTTATTTATATCTCTCTTTTTATACCAGGTATTCCCAATCACCAGTCCTTTTTCAACACATATATCTACAAGCTCCGCTTGTAGATATATATATATATATATATATATATATATATATATATATATATATATATATATATATATATATATATATATATATATATATATATATATATATATATTTTTTTTTTATACTATGTCGCTGTCTCCCGAGTTTGCGAGGTAGCGCAAGGAAAAAGACGAAAGAAATGGCCCAACCCCCCCCATACACATGTATATACATACGTCCACACACGCAAATATACATACCTACACAGCTTTCCATGGTTTACCCCAGACGCTTCACATGCCTTGATTCAATCCACTGACAGCACGTCAACCCCGGTATACCACATCGCTCCAATTCACTCTATTCCTTGCCCTCCTTTCACCCTCCTGCATGTTCAGGCCCCGATCACACAAAATCTTTTTCACTCCATCTTTCCACCTCCAATTTGGTCTCCCTCTTCTCCTCGTTCCCTCCACCTCCGACACATATATCCTCTTGGTCAATCTTTCCTCACTCATTCTCTCCATGTGACCAAACCACTTCAAAACACCCTCTTCTGCTCTCTCAACCACGCTCTTTTTATTTCCACACATCTCTCTTACCCTTACGTTACTCACTCGATCAAACCACATCACACCACACATTGTCCTCAAACATCTCATTTCCAGCACATCCATCCTCCTGCGTACAACTCTATCCATAGCCCACGCCTCGCAACCATACAACATTGTTGGAACCACTATTCCTTCAAACATACCCATTTTTGCTTTCCGAGATAATGTTCTCGACTTCCACACATTCTTCAAGGCCCCCAGAATTTTCGCCCCCTCCCCCACCCTATGATCCACTTCCGCTTCCATGGTTCCATCCGCTGCCAGATCCACTCCCAGATATCTAAAACACTTCACTTCCTCCAGTTTTTCTCCATTCAAACTCACCTCCCAATTGACTTGACCCTCAACCCTACTGTACCTAATAACCTTGCTCTTATTCACATTTACTCTTAACTTTCTTCTTCCACACACTTTACCAAACTCAGTCACCAGCTTCTGCAGTTTCTCACATGAATCAGCCACCAGCGCTGTATCATCAGCGAACAACAACTGACTCACTTCCCAAGCTCTCTCATCCCCAACAGACTTCATACTTGCCCCTCTTTCCAGGACTCTTGCATTTACCTCCCTAACAACCCCATCCATAAACAAATTAAACAACCATGGAGACATCACACACCCCTGCCGCAAACCTACATTCACTGAGAACCAATCACTTTCCTCTCTTCCTACACGTACACATGCCTTACATCCTGGATAAAAACTTTTCACTGCTTCTAACAACTTGCCTCCCACACCATATATTCTTAATACCTTCCACAGAGCATCTCTATCAACTCTATCATATGCCTTCTCCAGATCCATAAATGCTACATACAAATCCATTTGCTTTTCTAAGTATTTCTCATATACATTCTTCAAAGCAAACACCTGATCCACACATCCTCTACCACTTCTGAAACCACACTGCTCTTCCCCAATCTGATGCTCTGTACATGCCTTCACCCTCTCAATCAATACCCTCCCGTATAATTTACCAGGAATACTCAACAAACTTATACCTCTGTAATTTGAGCACTCACTCTTATCCCCTTTGCCTTTGTACAATGTCACTATGCACGCATTTCGCCAATCCTCAGGCACCTCACCATCAGTCATTTTTTTTTTTTTTTTTTTTTATACCTCGTCGCTGTCTCCCGCGTTTGCGAGGTAGCGCAAGGAAACAGACGAAAGAAATGGCCCAACCCCCCCCATACACATGTACATACACACGTCCACACACGCAAATATACATACCTACACAGCTTTCCATGGTTTACCCCAGACGCTTCACATGCCTTGATTCAATCCACTGACAGCACGTCAACCCCTGTATACCACATCGCTCCAATTCACTCTATTCCTTGCCCTCCTTTCACCCTCCTGCATGTTCAGGCCCCGATCACACAAAATCCTTTTCACTCCATCTTTCCACCTCCAATTTGGTCTCCCTCTTCTCCTCGTTCCCTCCACCTCCGACACATATATCCTCTTGGTCAATCTTTCCTCACTCATTCTCTCCATGTGCCCAAACCATTTTAAAACACCCTCTTCTGCTCTCTCAACCACGCTCTTTTTATTTCCACACATCTCTCTTACCCTTACGTTACTTACTCGATCAAGCCACCTCCCACCACACACATTGTTCTCAAACATCTCATATCCAGCACATCCATCCTCCTGCGAACAACTCTATCCATAGCCCACGCCTCGCAACCATACAACATTGTTGGAACCACTATTCCTTCAAACATACCCATTTTTGCTTTCCGGGATAATGTTCTCGACTTCCACACATTTTTCAAGGCTCCCAAAATTTTCGCCCCCTCCCCCACCCTATGATCCACTTCCGCTTCCATGGTTCCATCCGCTGCCAGATCCACTCCCAGATATCTAAAACACTTCACTTCCTCCAGTTTTTCTCCATTCAAACTCACCTCCCAATTGACTTGACCCTCAACCCTACTGTACCTAATAACCTTGCTCTTATTCACATTTACTCTTAACTTTCTTCTTCCACACACTTTACCAAACTCCGTCACCAGCTTCTGCAGTTTCTCACATGAATCCGCCACCAGCGCTGTATCATCAGCGAACAACAACTGACTCACTTCCCAAGCTCTCTCATCCCCAACAGACTTCATACTTGCCCCTCTTTCCAAGACATACATTAAATAACCTTACCAACCAGTCAACAATACAGTCACCCCCTTTTTTAATAAATCGACTGCAATACCATCCAAACCTGCTGCCTTGCCGGCTTTCATCTTCCGCAAAGCTTTTACTACCTCTTCTCTGTTTACCAAATCATTTTCCCTAACCCTCCCTCTTTGCACACCACCCCGACCAAAACACCCTATATCTGCCACTCTATCATCAAACACATTCAACAAACCTTCAAAATACTCACTCCATCTCTTTCTCACATCACCACTACTTGTTATCACCTCCCCATTTGCGCCCTTCACTGAAGTTCCCATTTGCTCCCTTGTCTTACGCACTTTATTTACCTCCTTCCAGAACATCTTTTTATTCTCCCTAAAATTTAATGATACTCTCTCACCCCAACTCTCATTTGCCCTCTTTTTCACCTCTTGCACCTTTCTCTTGACCTCCTGTCTCTTTCTTTTATACATCTCCCATTCAATTGCATTTTTTACCTGCAAAAATCGTCCAAATGCCTCTCTCTTCTCTCTCACTAATAATCTTACTTCTTCATCCCACCACTCACTACCCTTTCAAATCAACCCACCTCCCACTCTTCTCATACCACAATCATCTTTTGCGTAATCCATCACTGATTCCCTAAATACATCCCATTCCTCCCCCACTCCCCTTACTTCCATTGTTCTCACCTCTTTCCATTCTGTACTCAGTCTCTCCTGGTACTTCCTCACACAAGTCTCCTTCCCAAGCTCACTTACTCTCACCACCCTCTTCACCCTAACATTCACTCTTCTTTTCTGAAAACCCATACAAATCTTCACCTTAGCCTCCACAAGATAATGATCAGACATCCCTCCAGTTGCACCTCTCAGCACATTAACATCCAAAAGTCTCTCTTTCGCGCGCCTGTCAGTTAACACGTAATCCAATAACGCTCTCTGGCCATCTCTCCTTCTTACATACGTATACTTATGTATATCTCGCTTTTTAAACCAAATATTCCCAATCACCAGTCCTTTTTCAGCACATAAATCTACAAGCTCTTCACCATTTCCATTTACAACACTGAACACCCCATGTATACTAATTATTCCCTCAACTGCCACATTACTCACCTTTGCATTCAAATCACCCATCACTATAATCCGGTCTTGTGCATCAAAACCACTAACACACTCATTTAGCTGCTCCCAAAACACTTGCCTCTCATGATCTTCCTTCTCATGCCCAGGTGCATATGCACCAATAATCACCCATCTCTCTCCATCAACTTTCAATTTTACCCATATTAATCGAGAATTTACTTTTTTACATTCTATCACATACTCCCACAACTCCTGTTTCAGGAGTACTGCTACTCCTTCCCTTGCTCTTGTCCTCTCACTAACCCCTGACTTTACTCCCAAGACATTCCCAAACCACTCTTTCCCTTTACCCTTGAGCTTCGTTTCACTCAGAGCCAAAACATCCAGGTTCCTTTCCTCAAACATACTAACTATCCTTTTTTCACATCTTGGTTACATTCACATACATTTAGACACCCCAGTCTGAGCCTTCGAGGAGGATGAGCACTCCCCGCGTGACTCCTTCTTCTGTTTCCCATTTTAGAAAGTTAAAAATACAAGGAGGGGAGGATTTCTGGCCCCCCGCTCCCGTCCCCTGTAGTCGCCTTCTAAGACGCGAGGAATGCGTGGGAAGTATTCTTCCACACCTATCCCCAGGGATAATATACATATATATATATATATATATATATATATATATATATATATATATATATATATATATATATATATATATATATATATATATATATATGCACACATACATACGCACATACACACACATGCATACATACGTATATATATATACATATGAAATATGTAAGAAATAATTTAGAAAACTGAAACTTCTAGCTTGAAATGAAATGAAAAATGAATGTCACATAATGGTTCAACCTCTGGCTATGGAAAAGGGAAATGTATAATTTATTTACACAAACGTCAATAGTAGTTTCCATCAATTTAACCACTGTATCATACTGCCTAGTCCACTTTTCTTATCATGAAACAGGAATATTATCTTATGATGTTTCTCAATTGTCTTCATTACACAAAGTACAACCATATCTTGGATACATGAGGGTAGGTAGTTTATATATATATATATATATATATATATATATATATATATATATATATATATATATATATATATATATATATATATATATATATATATATATATATATATATATATATATATATGTGTGTGTGAATAAGAGCAAGGTTATTATATATATATATGCATACATACATACGCACATACACACACATGCATACATACGTATATATATATACATATGAAATATGTAAGAAATAATTTAGAAAACTGAAACTTCTAGCTTGAAATGAAATGAAAAATGAATGTCACATAATGGTTCAACCTCTGGCTATGGAAAAGGGAAATGTATAATTTATTTACACAAACGTCAATAGTAGTTTCCATCAATTTAACCACTGTATCATACTGCCTAGTCCACTTTTCTTATCATGAAACAGGAATATTATCTTATGATGTTTCTCAATTGTCTTCATTACACAAAGTACAACCATATCTTGGATACATGAGGGTAGGTAGTTTATATATATATATATATATATATATATATATATATATATATATATATATATATATATATATATATATATATATATATATATATATATATATATATGTGTGTGTGAATAAGAGCAAGGTTATTAGGTACAGTAGGGTTGAGGGTCAAGTCAATTGGGAGGTAAGTTTGAATGGAGAAAAACTGGAGGAAGTAAAGTGTTTTAGATATCTGGGAGTGGATCTGGCAGCGGATGGAACCATGGAAGCGGAAGTGGATCATAGGGTGGGGGAGGGGGCGAAAATCCTGGAAGCCTTGAAGAATGTGTGGAAGTCGAGAACATTATCTCGGAAAGCAAAAATGGGTATGTTTGAAGGAATAGTGGTTCCAACAATGTTGTATGGTTGCGAGGCGTGGGCTATGGATAGAGTTGTGCGCAGGAGGATGGATGTGCTGGAAATGAGATGTTTGAGGACAATGTGTGGTGTGAGGTGGTTTGATCGATTAAGTAACGTAAGGGTAGGAGAGATGTGTGGAAATAAAAAGAGCGTGGTTGAGAGAGCAGAAGAGGGTGTTTTGAAATGGTTTGGGCACATGGAGAGAATGAGTGAGGAAAGATTGACCAAGAGGATATATGTGTCGGAGGTGGAGGGAACGAGGGGAAGTGGGAGACGAGATTGGAGGTGGAAAGATGGAGTGAAAAAGATTTTGTGTGATCGGGGCCTGAACATGCAGGAGGGTGAAAGGACGGCAAGGAATAGAGTGAATTGGATCGATGTGGTATACCGGGGTTGACGTGCTGTCAGTGGATTGAATCAGGGCATGTGAAGTGTCTGGGGTAAACCATGGAAAGCTGTGTAGTTTTGTATATTTGCGTGTGTGGACGTATGTATATACATGTGTATGGGGGTCGGTTGGGCCATTTTTTTCGTCTGTTTCCTTGCGCTACCTCGCAAACGCGGGAGACAGCGACAAAGAAAAAAAAAAGTATATATATATATATATATATATATATATATATATATATATATATATATATATATATATATATATATATATATATTATTCATTCTATTATACTTTTTCGCTCTGTCTTGCTTCAGCGGAGTAGCGCAAGGAAACAGACTAAAGAATGGCCCAAGCCACTCACATACACATGTATATACATACACGTCCACACATGAACATATGCATACCTATACATTTCAACGTATACATACATATACATACACAGAGATATACATATATATACACATGTACATGATTCATACTTCCTGCCTTTATTCATTTTTCCGTCGCCACCTCGCCACACATGAAATGACAACCCCCTCACCCCGCAACGCGCGTGGTAGCCCTAGGAAAAGACAGCAAAGGCCACATTCGTTCACACTCAGTCTCTAGCTTTTATGTATAATGCACCGAAGCCACAGCTCCCTTTCCACGTTCAGGCCCCACAAAACTTTCCATGGTTTACCCCAGACGCTTCACATGCCCTAGTTCAATCCATTGACAGCAATTCGACCCCGGTATACCACATCTTTCCATTTCACTCTATTCCTTGCACGCCTTTCACCCAACTGTATGTTCAGGTCCGATCGCTCAAAATCTTTTTCACTTCATCCTTCAACCTCCAATTTGGTCTCCCACTTCTCGTTCCCTCCATCTCTGACAAATATATCTTCTTGGTCAGTCTTTCCTCACTCATTCTCTCCAGGTCACCAAATCATTTCAAGACACCCTCTTCTGCTCTCTGAACCACACTCTTTTTATTACTTCACATCTCTCTTACTCTTTCATTACTTACTCGATCGAACCACCTCACACCACATATTGTCCTCAAACATCTCATTTCCAACATATCCACCCTCCTCGGCACAACTCTATCTATAGCCCACGCCTCGCAACCATACAACATTGTTGGAACCACTATTCCTTCAAACATACCCTTTTTTCCTTTCCGCGATAATGTTCTCGCCTACTACACATTTTTCAACGCTCCCAGAACTTTCGCCCCTTCCCCCACCCTGTGACTCACTTCCGCTTCCATGGTTCCATCCGCTGCCGAATCCAGTCCCTGATATCTAAAACACTTCCCTTCCTCCAGGTTTTCTCCATTCAAACTTTCTTCCCAATTTAATTGTCCCTCAACTCTACTGTACTTAATAACGTTGCTCTTATTCACATTTTCTCTCAGCTTTCTTCTTTCACACACTTTACCAAACTCAGTCACCAGCTTCTGCAGTTTCTCACCCGAATCAGCCACCAGTGCTCTGTCATCAGCGAACAACAGCTGACTCATTTCAGCCCTCTCATCCACAACAGACTGCATACTTGCCCCTCTCTCCAAAACTATTGCATTCACCTTCCTAACGACCCCATCCATTAAGAAATTAAACAACCATGAAGACATCACGCATCCCTGCTGCAAACCAAGTACAGATTTCATCGATCAACCCCTGTGGGTGGATGAACAGCTGGGTTAACTGTAAACCTACCGCCAGAAGCAAGATTCAAATCAATGTGCTTAAGCCTAGGCGGTCCTTCTGTTGAAACGGTTTGGAAATATAATGAGGATGAGCGAGGAGAGGTTGACACAGAGCACATATGTGTCAGAAGTGGAGGGGTCAAGGAGAACGGGAAGTCGAAACGAGATGCAAGAATGGAGTGATAAATATTATGAAAAAATCGGGAAAAGAACATGGAGGTGGGTAAAGGGCGTGCACAGGATACAGTACATTGGAACAGTGTGGTGTACGAGGGGTGATGTGTTGCAGTCAACGGACTGAACCAGGAACACCACGGAAAAGTTCGTAAGGCCTGATTGTGGATTAGGAGCTGTGGTACTGGTGTATTACAGATGACAGGTAGAGAATGGATATGTGTTTTTGTGTATGTGTGTGTGTGTGTAAGAGAGAGAGAGAGAGAGAGAGAGAGAGAGAGAGAGAGAGAGAGAGAGAGAGAGAGAGAGAGAGAGAGAGAGAGAGAGAGAGAGAGAGTATAACTTGAGTCATGGAAGGGTCAGTAAGTGTTGTTGTTGTTCGTTACAGTTGTGTTGCATGATGAAGGCAACGTGCAGGCACAACAGGGCATCATGGCCGCCATCAAGTTCCTGGAGAATAGTGGTGACGGTGTGACGGTCGGACGCCAGGATATGATGACCATGAAGAAAGGTGAGTACAGGATACAACTGCTGTACCCAACACCAGGATATGATGACCATGAAGAAAGGTGAGTACAGGATACAGCTGCTGTACCCAACACCAGGATATGATGACCATGAAGAAAGGTGAGTACAGGATACAACTAGTTAATGACTGTCAATTCACCGCAGACGTACCAGAAAGAATTCATACTATCTACACAGTTTCTGGACATCATAATGGTGGCTGTGGTATGAGCACAACACTTGTGTACACAAAACCACAATCTGTCAATAGAGTAGAAAATACACAGTTTACACATTGAGTTCTGACCTGCAGACAACTGTTACTCAGGATTGAGTGTTGGAATGTCCCAATATTTCCAGTCGGGTTTCAACAGCCACTGCTAGTCACTCTTGTGTACACTTGTGCTTTCAAAAAGAAGTTATTGCACTTCACAAACAATGAAAACAGCTGTGTTTGTTAGACATTTTGTTTCAAATGCTCCGTAGAGTACTGGTACATATGTACTGTACGATAATGATATGCTGGAACCACAAAATTATGGTTCATAGAGAGATTCTGTACACGTATTTGGATTCAGTGTGGAACAAAAATAGTTAAGAAACATATGTTATTATCCATGAGACAAAACCTTGGTTGACCAGTGTAATGGACACATCAGCAGGACAAGCATTAGATGAATTAGCACTACAATAAACACAACAGCAGAATCTACAATAGATACATCAACAGGACCTAAAAAAGATACATCAGCAGGATCTACGATAGATGCTTCAGCGGGATCTACGATAGATGCATCAGCAGGGTCTACGAGAGATGCTTCAGCGGGATCTACGATAGATGCATCAGCAGGGTCTACGATAGATGCTTCAGCAGGATCTACGATAGATGCATCAGCAGGGTCTACGATAGATGCTTCAGCAGGATCTACGATAGATGCATCAGCAGGGTCTACGATAGATGCTTCAGCAGGATCTACGATAGATGCATCAGCAGGGTCTACGATAGATGCTTCAGCAGGATCTACGATAGATGCATCAGCAGGGTCTACGATAGATGCATAAGTAGGATCTACGATAGATGCATCAGCAGGGTCTACGATAGATGCATAAGTAGGATCTACGATAGATGCATCAGCAGGGTCTACGATAGATGCATAAGTAGGATCTACGATAGATGCATCAGCAGGATCTACGATAGATGCATAAGTAGGATCTACGATAGATGCATCAGCAGGGTCTACGATAGATGCATAAGTAGGATCTACGATAGATGCATCAGCAGGGTCTACGATAGATGCATAAGTAGGATCTACGATAGATGCATCAGCAGGGTCTACGATAGATGCATAAGTAGGATCTACGATAGATGCATCAGCAGGGTCTACGATAGATGCATAAGTAGGATCTACGATAGATGCATCAGCAGGGTCTACGATAGATGCATAAGTAGGATCTACGATAGATGCATCAGCAGGGTCTACGATAGATGCATAAGTAGGATCTACGATAGATGCATCAGCAGGGTCTACGATAGATGCATAAGTAGGATCTACAATAGATGCTTCAACTTTCCCTACTATCACGAGTACTTTCCCTACTATCACGAGTACTTTCCCTACTATCACGAGTACTTTCCCTACTATCACGAGTACTTTCCCTACTATCACGAGTACTTTCCTTACTATCACGAGTACTTTCCTTACTATCACGAGTACTTTCCCTACTATCACGAGTACTTTTGTATACGCACGTAAGAACCAATATTGATACAACTACGATGAAAATAGAACATCATTGTTCTAGACGAAGAACCTTGATATAAGAGATCCTTCCTGGTCAACCTTCCCTCTGCTCTACCAGACACACCTCGCTCGACCAAGTAGCAAGATATCGACCAGAGTTGGTTGGTTGTCAGGACAATTGATCGTTGTATTCTGCAGCAGGAGACGAAGGTCCACAGTGTTGGGCATAGTCAGAGCTGAAGCATGAATGGTTTATGGCTACATAGTGTTGCTTCCAAACTGTGGCGTGAAATGTCCACAACTTCCTTGTGTGAGATGACTGAGCAGTTACTGCTTGTAGGATCTGAGGATCTGGTGGTCAGCACTTACTTCTCTCTGGCAGCCAGATCCTGATGACCAAGCGTCCTACAGTCTGCTTGTGGACGTGTAATTAGAGGTACCGAAGGACTGTAGACTCCTGTGGTGTAATGGATAACGTTTCTGACCGTGACGCATACACGGGCCGCATAGGTTCGAATCCTGGTTGCAGCATTCGGTCCTCAGTCAACCCGGCTGTTCATCCACCCCTAGGGGTTTATTACGGCCTCAGTTGGCCGTGTCGTCTCAGTTACAATAAAAGCAAAAATTGGTACTCGTTTCAGCGTTCCTGCGTCAGTAAACCTTTGGTTTCGTCTTAAATGTACAGAGGAATTACATCTACAGATGTCGTCATTGAAGTATATATAACCTGTACCTGACTGTACGTGTGTCACTTGGATACAGATCATCCATAAAGTGCTGGCTGTAGTAAGAATCTTTCTGTTAGACTTAAGCAACATAAAGTAGAGTATAAGAACAGGACGAGAATCGAATGCCTTGTTTAATCACGTTAAAAACTATGATCATTGTATTGACTGGAGTAATGGCATCTCAGTTACTAACTCTCACTCCAGTACCACGAGAAATATAATTGAATCTTCTATTATCAAATACACAAAGAATCATAAACTCAATGTTAGTGAAGGTCTATATGAATTTGATAACTTTCTTGCTGATAAAATTTGTCAACAATACCCCTATTTATCCACATAAGTTTATGATACGCTTATTGTCAGTCTTGGACGCACCCGACCTCCATTCGGACAGTCACTTGTTTACCAAATGGCGTCCTAGCTACGTTTCTTCGTTGTACGTCAACTGACTGTTATATGTCTCTCCTGTATCTCCCCTGATGATGTGATTATTACACGAAAGTGCACTTGGGAACTTACCGTGTTTCATTTCCCCATGGACTTATAGGAATACATATACATGCGTATATGTATATGTCTGTGTATGTATATGTATGTATACGTTGAAATGTATAGGTATGTATATTCCTATGAGTCCACGGGGAAAATGACACACGATAAGTTCCCAAGTGCACTTTCGTGTGATAATCACATCATCAGGGGAAACACAAGAGAGAAATATAAGTCAGTTGATATACATCGAAGAGACGAAGCTAGGACGCCATTTGGTAAACATGCAATTGTCCAAGTCAGACAACGAGCGTATCATAAAATTATGTGGACAAGGAGGTGAATTGTTTACAAATCTTATCAACAATAAAGTTATCCAATTTGTATAGACCTTCACTAATATTAAGGTTATGATCCATTGTGTATATAATAATAGAAGATTCTATTATATTTCTCGTGATACTGGAGTAAAAGTTGATAACTGAGATGGCATTACTCCAGTCAATACAATGATCAAAATTCTTAACGTGATTAAACAAGGCATTTGATTCTTGTCCTGTTCTTATACTATATTTATGTTGCTTAAGTCTAACAGAAAGATCCTTACCAGCCTGCCCAACATAAGCCTTATTACAGTCTCTACATAGCACTTATAGATGCATCCAGGGGAATTATCTGGTGAGTTCCTGATTAAGATATTCATTATAGTATTATTGTTGCTGAAGGCAACATTTACATTAAAGGATTTAAGCAACATGGGAAGTAAAGTAAAGATACTACTAAAAGGGAGAACTAAAAGATTCTTGGTGTCAATGGAAGGTTTGGGCTCAACTCTATAAAATGATTTTTTGCTAACTTAAGGAATTTATCAATGAAAGATCCAGGTTACTTTAACTAAGATCCAATAGTATATCTTCTCAAACTCATCATCAATAAACTCTGGACCACAAATACGTAATGCCCTAAGGAACATAGATTGAAATGATAATTCAACTCTGTTATGATGAGATGAGGAAAAATGGATATATGAGCATACATTGGTAGGTTTTCTGTATATGCTAAACTTAAACTTGTTTCCTTTAATGCAAATGTTGCCTTCAGCAACAATGATACTATAAAGAATATCTTAATCAGGAACTCACCAGAAAATTCTCCTGGATGCATCTATAATGTGCCATGTAGAAATTGTGATAAGTTTTATGTTGGGCACACTAGTAAGGATCTTTCTCTTAGACTTAAGCAACATAGATATAGATATAGATATAGTATGCCTTGTTTAATCACGATAAAAGCTATGATCATTGTATTGACAGGAGTAATGCTATCTCACTTATTAACTCTAACTTCACAACCACTAGAATAACATTGAATCTTCTATTATCAAATACACAAAGAATTTTTACCTACATTATATATTTTATTTATTTTTATTTATTTTGCTTTGTCGCTGTCTCCCGCGTTAGCGAGGTAGCGCAAGGAAACAGACGAAAGAATGGCCCAACCCGCCCACATACACATGTATATACATACACGTCCACACACGCAAATATATATACCTATACATCTCAATGTACACATATATATACACACACAGACATATACATATATACACATGTACATAATGCATACTGCCTGCCTTTATTTGTTCTCATCGCCACCTCGCCACACATGGAATAACAACCCCCTCCCCCCTCATGTGTGCGAGGTAGCGCTAGGAAAAGACACCAAAGGCCACATTCGTTTACACTCAGTCTCTAGCTGTCATGCAATAATGCACAGAAACCACAGCTCCCTTTCCACATCCAGGCCCCACACAACTTTCCATTGTTTACTCCAGACGCTTCACATGCCCTGGTTCAATCCACTGACAGCACGTCGACCCCGGTATACCACATCGTTCCAATTCACTCTATTCCTTGCACGACTTTCACCCTCCTGCATGTTCAGGCCCCGATCACTCAAAATCTTTTTCACTCCATCTTTCCACCTCCAATTTGGTCTCCCACTTCTCCTCGTTCCCTCCACCTCAGACACATATATCCTCTTGGTCAATCTTTCCTCACTCATTCTCTCCATGTGACCAAACCATTTCAAAACACCCTCTTCCGCTCTTTCAACCACACTCTTTTTATTTCCACACATCTCTCTTACCCTTACATTACTTACTCGATCAAACCACTTCACACCACATATTGTCCTCAAACATCACATTTCCAGCACATCCACCCTCCTGCCAACAACTCTATCCATAGCCCACGCCTCGCAACCATACAACATTGTTGGAACCACTATTCCTTCAAACATACCCATTTTTGCTTTCCGAGATAATGTTCTCGACTTCCACACATTCTTCAAGGCTCCCAGAATTTTCGCCCCCTCCCCCACCCTATGATTCACTTCCGCTTCCATGGTTCCATCCGCTGCCAGATCCACTCCCAGATATCTTAAACACTTTACTTCCTCCAGTTTTTCTCCATACAAACTTACCTCCCAATTGACTTGACCCTCAACCCTACTGTACCTAATAACCTTGCTCTTATTCACATTTACTCTTAACTTTCTTCTTTCACACACATTACCAAACTCAGTCACCAGCTTCTGCACTTTCTCACATGAATCAGCCACCAGTGTTGTATCATCAGCGAACAACAACTGACTCACTTCCCAAGCTCTCTCATCCACAACAGACTGCATACTTGCCCCTCTCTCCAAAACTCTTGCATTCACCTCCCTAACAACCCCATCCATAAACAAATTAAACAACCATGGAGACATCACACACCCCTGCCGCAAACCCACATTCACTGAGAACCAATCACTTTCCTCTCTTCCTACACGTACACATGCCTTACATCCTCGATAAAAACTTTTCACTGCTTCTAACAACTTGCCTCCCACACCATATATTCTTAATACCTTCCACAGAGCATCTCTATCAACTCTATCATATGCCTTCTCCAGATCCATAAATGCTACATACAAATCCATTTGCTTTTCTAAGTATTTCTCACATACATTCTTCAAAGCAAACACCTGATCCACACATCCTCTACCACTTCTGAAACCACACTGCTCTTCCCCAATCTGATGCTCTGTACATGCCTTCACCCCCTCAATCAATACCCTCCCATATAATTTCCCAGGAATCCTCAACAAACTTATACCTCTGTAATTTGAGCACTCACTCTTATCCCCTTTGCCTTTGTACAATGGCACTATGCAAGCATTTTTCCAATCCTCAGGCACCTCACGATGAATCATACATACATTAAATACCCTTACCAACCAGTCAACAATACAGTCACCACCTCTTTTAATAAATTCCACTGCAATACCATCCAAACCTGCTGCCTTACCGGCTTTCATCTTCCGTAAAGCTTTTACTACCTCTTCTCTATTTACCAAATCATTTTCCCTAACCCTCTCACTTTGCACACCACCTCGACCAAAACACCCTATATCTGCCACTCTATCATCAAGCACATTCAACAAACCTTCAAAATACTCACTCCATCTCCTTCTCACATCACCACTACTTGTTATCATCTCCCCATTAGCCCCCTTCACTGAAGTTCCCATTTGCTCCCTTGTCTTACGCGCTTTATTTACCTCCTTCCAAAACATCTTTTTATTCTCCCTAAAATTTAATGATACTCTCTCACCCAACTCTCATTTGCCCTCTTTTTCACCTCTTGCACCTTTCTCTTGACCAGCTGCCTCTTTCTTTTATACCTCTCCAATTTATTTGCATTTTTTCCATGCAAAAATCGTCCAAATGCCTCTCTCTTCTCTTTCACTAATAATTTTACTTCTTCATCCCACCACTCACTACCTTTTCTAATCAACCCACCTCCCACGCTTCTCATGCCACAAGCATCTTTTGCGCAATCCATCACTGCTTCCCTAAATACATCCCATTCCTCCCCCACTCCCCTTACCTCCTTTGTTCTCACCTTTTTCCATTCTGTACTCAGTCTCTCCTGGTACTTCCTCACACAAGTCTCCTTCCCAAGCTCACTTGCTCTCACCACTCTCTTCACCCCAACATTCTCTCTTCTTTTCTGAAAACCCCCTCAAATCTTCACCTTCGCCTCCACAAGATAATGATCAGACATCCCTCCAGTTGCACCTCTCAGCACATTAACATCCAAAAGTCTCTCTTTCGTGCGTCTATCAATTAACACGTAATCCAATAACGCTCTCTGGCCATCTCTCTTACTTGCATACGTATACTTATGTATATCTCGCTTTTTAAACCAGGTATTCCCAATCACCAGTCCTTTTTCAGCACATAAATCTACAAGCTCTTCACCATTTCCATTTACAGCACTGAACACTCCATGTATACCAATCATTCCCTCAACTGCCACATTACTCACCTTTGCATTCAAATCACCCATCACTATAACCCGGTCTTGTGCATCAAAACCACTAACACACTCATTCAGCTGCTCCCAAAACACTTGCCTCTCATGATCTTTCTTCTCATGCCCAGGTGCATATGCACCAATAATCACCCATCTCTCTCCATCAACTTTCAGTTTTACCCACATCAATCTAGAATTTACTTTCTTACATTCTATCACATACTCCCACAACTCCTGATTCAGGAGTAGTGCTACTCCTTCCCTTGCTCTTGTCCTCTCACTAACCCCTGACTTTACTCCCAAGAAATTTCCAAACCACTCTTCCCCTTTACCCTTGAGCTTCGTTTCACTCAGAGCCAAAACATCCAGGTTCCTTTCCTCAAACATACTACCTATCTCTCCTTTTTTCTCATCTTGGTTACATCCACACACATTTAGACACCCCAATCTGAGCCTTCGAGGAGGATGAGCACTCCTCGTGTGACTCCTTCTTCTGTTTCCCCCTTTAGAAAGTTAAAATACAAGGAGGGGAGGATTTCTGGCCCCCCGCTCCCGTCCCTTTTAGTCGCCTTCTACGACACGTGAGGAATGCGTAGGAAGCACATTCCAATTAACTTGTCTCTCTACCCTACTAAACCTTATAACCTTGCTCTTATTCACATTTGCTTTCAACTTTCTTCCTTCACACAATATATATATATATATATATATATATATATACATATATATATATATATATATATATATATATATATATATATATATATTTTATCCCTGGGGATAGGGGAGAAAGAATATTTCCCACGTATTCCCTGCGTGTCGTAGAAGGCGACTGAAAGGGAAGGGAGAGGGGGGCTGGAAATCCTCCCCTCTCTTTTTTAATTTTCCAAAAGAAGGAACAGAGAAGGGGGCCAAGTGAGGATATTCCCTCAAAGGCTCAGTCCTCTCTTCTTAACGCTACCTCGCTGACGCGGGAAATGGCAAGTAGTATGAACAATATATATATATATATATATATATATATATATATATATATATATATATATATATATATGTTGTATAGTTGCGAGACGTGGGCTATGGATAGAGTTGTGTGCAGGAGGATGGATGTGCTGGAAATGAGATGTTTGAGGACAATATGTGGTGTGAGGTGGTTTGATCGAGTAAGTAACGTAAGGGTAAGAGAGATGTGTGGAAATAAAAAGAGCGTGGTTGAGAGAGCAGAAGAGGGTGTTTTGAAATGGTTCGGGCACATGGAGAGAATGAGTGAGGAAAGATTGACCAAGAGAATATATGTGTCGGAGGTGGAGGGAACGAGGAGAAGAGGGAGACCAAATTGGAGGTGGAAAGATGGAGTGAAAAAGATTTTGTGTGATCGGGGCCTGAACATGCAGGAGGGTGAAAGGAGGGCAAGGAATAGAGTGAATTGGAGCGATGTGGTATACCGGGGTTGACGTGCTGTCAGTGGATTGAATCAAGGCATGTGAGGCGTCTGGGGTAAACCATGGAAAGCTGTGTAGGTATGTATTTTTTGCGTGTGTGGACGTATGTATATACATGTGTATGGGGGTGGGTTGGGCCATTTCTTTCGTCTGTTTCCTTGCGCTACCTCGCAAACGCGGGAGACAGCGGCAAAAAAAAAAAAAGAAAAAAAAAAAAATATATATATATATATATATATATATATATATATATATATATATATATATTTCATATATACATATATATTATTTATCATACTTTGTCGCTGTCTTCCGCGTTAGCGAGTTAGCGCAAGGAAACAGACGAAAGAATGACCCAACCCACTCACATACACACGTATATACATACACGTCCACAGACACACATATACTTACCTATACATTTCAACGTATACATATATATACATACACAGATATATACATACATATATACACATGTACATAATTCATACTTGCTGCCTTTATTCATTTCCGTCGCCACCTCGCCACACATGAAATGACAACCCCCTCCCCCCGCACGCGCTGAGGTTGTGAAAAGTTTTTACCAAGAAAGTAAGGCATGTGTACGAGTAGGAAGAGAAGAGAGTGATTGGTTCTAATGAATGTCGGTTTGCGGCAGAGGTGTGTGATGTCCTCATGGTTGTTTAGTATGTTTATGGATGGGGTGGTTAGGGAGGTAAATGCAAAAGTTTTGGAGAGAGGGGTCAGTATGCAGTCTGTTGGGGATGAGAGGGCCTGGGAAGTGTCAGTTGTTTGGCTGATTCGAGTGAAAAACTGCAGAAGCTGGTGACTGAGTTTGGGAAATTGTGTGAAGGAAGAAAGTTGAAAGGAAATGTGAATAAGAGCAAGGTTATAAGGTTTAGTAGGGTTGAGAGACAAGTTAATTGGAATGTAAATTTGAATGGAGAAAAACTGGAGGAAGTGAAGTGTTTTAGTTATCTAGGAGTGGACTTTGTACACAAGTTTTCCGATTGGTGGTGTTCGGGTCTGGCACCGTACCTGTCATGAAATTCTATTATTTGAACCGGACAGGGAACCGTTTACAAATTTTACCTACGAAAAACTCTTAGGTTTGCATAGTCCTTCACTAACATTCATATAACAATCCTCTGTGAATTTAATAAGAGAAGATACAATGATATTTCTTTTGGTCAAGGAGTTACTGTTTATGACTGAAGTAGCACTACTCCAATCAATACAATGGCCATAATTGTCGATATGATTAACTTGAGCATTTGATTAGTGTGCTATTCTTATACTATAATTAAGATGCTGAAGTCTAGCGGAGAGACCCTTACCAGTCTGCTGAATATGATATATTACAACTTTTGCAAGGTATTCTGCAAACACATCCCGCAGAAATTTCTGGCGAGTTTTTGATTAAGACATTCTTAGTAGTATTGCTATTGCTGAAGGCTTCATTTACATCAAAGGTTTTAGGGAAGCTGGAAAGTAACATAAAGCGATCATTAAATGGGAGCATTAAGATATTCTTTATATCAGTGAAAGATCTATGATGCCTTTAAGTTGGATCCAGTGGAATGAATCTTATCAAACTTATCATTAACTTCTGGACTGCATATACGTAATGCCCTAAGGAACATTTATCGGAATGATGATTGCTTAACTGTGTCATGTTAAGCTGAGAAATATTGAACATCAGAACAAACATTGGTAGATTTTCTGTATATGCCAAACGTAATCATGTTTCCAGCCCTATGGATCATGTAATGTAAAAATGGTAACACAATTGTTTTCCACATACACAGTAAATTTGATAGGTACTGAATTGTTAAGGGAGAAATGTTTGTAAATTTCCGCTTATTGGCCAAACTCAAAGAACATCATCTATATACCTAAACCAGATTACCTTAAAGGGAAAGATATCCCTTGGTAATCTTGTTATATAGAATTTCATGTATAGATTACTTAATACTAGTGACACACGGTTACCCAACGTCATACCAAATTTCTGAGCATATATTCTCAAACAGACTGAAATACACATGTTTTATGCTAAATCTTATCAATTCAAGTAACAGTTTTTGAGACAGGTAAATCAAGACATTCCAAGGCATCAACTAGATAATTGAAGAGATCATCAACTTTGAACAAGGGTGAAATATCAAGACTTACTTGTTTGATATCTAAATCAACCTGGATTTTTATCAAGATTGTTAACTAAATCTACATTGTTCATGATATTAGATTTTGATGTATTACCAACGAACGCGCTTGATAAAAAAACTAATGATTTTGATAACTTATACGTGATTGAGCACACTGAACTCACTATAGGTGATCATAAACAGAAGGGATTATTTGTGAGAACTGAATGATATTTTATGTGATGATACAACATACGTTTAAACTAAGTAGAAATCCCCCAGACGTTATCAATCCTGACTTCAATAAACAACTGAAGCTGTTGTTGAAAGGTTATGTGTCTCATCAAAAGATCTTTTATTATTGTCTCCTTCATTACCATATATGTATGGACTTAACACATGAGCCAAACTATCCAGCAAGACCTATAGTGAGTTAATTACTACTACATGACGCTATTAACATTGCCACTCGATGTTAACATTACCATTCAAAGTTAACACTGCAACTCGACTCTGTTAACATTATCACTCGACGTTAATATTGTCTCCTCATCGCTAACATTGCCACTCAACACTAACATTGCTGTTGAAATACTGATATTCCTGTTCGACGTTAACACTGCCACTTGACGTTAACACTGCCACTTGACGTTAACACTGCCACTTGACGTTACCACTGCCACTTGACGTTAACACTGCCACTTGACGTTACCACTGCCACTTGACGTTAACACTGCCACTTGACGTTAACACTGCCACTTGACGTTAACACTGCACGACGTTAACACTGCCATTTGACGTTAACACTGCACGACGTTAACACTGCCACTTGACGTTAACACTGCACGACGTTAACACTGCCATTTGACGTTAACACTGCACGACGTTAACACTGCCATTTGACGTTAACACTGCCATTTGACGTTAACACTGCCACTTGACGTTAACACTTCCACTTGACGTTAACACTTCCACTTGACGTTAACACTGCCACTTGACGTTACCACTGCCACTTGACGTTAACACTTCCACTTGACGTTACCACTGCCACTTGACGTTAACACTGCCACTTGACGTTAACACTGCCACTTGACGTTAACACTGCACGACGTTAACACTGCCATTTGACGTTAACACTGCACGACGTTAACACTGCCACTTGACGTTAACACTGCACGACGTTAACACTGCCATTTGACGTTAACACTGCACGACGTTAACACTGCCATTTGACGTTAACACTGCCATTTGACGTTAACACTGCCACTTGACGTTAACACTTCCACTTGACGTTAACACTGCCATTTGACGTTAACACTTCCACTTGACGTTAACACTCCCACTTGACGTTAACACTGCCACTTGACGTTAATACTGCCATTTGACGTTAACACTGCCACTTGACGTTAACACTGCCATTTGACGTTAACACTGCCACTTGACGTTAATACTGCCACTTGACGTTAACACTGCCACTTGACGTTAACACTGCCACTTGACGTTAACACTGCCACTTGACGTTAACACTGCCACTTGACGTTAATACTGCCATTTGACGTTAACACTGCCACTTGACGTTAACACTGCCATTTGACGTTAACACTTCCACTTGACGTTAACACTGCCATTTGACGTTAACACTTCCACTTGACGTTAACACTGCCACTTGACGTTAACACTGCCACTTGACGTTAACACTGCCATTTGACGTTAACACTGCCACTTGACGTTAACACTGCCATTTGACGTTAACACTGCCACTTGACGTTAACACTCCCACTTGACGTTAACACTGCCACTTGACGTTAACACTGCCACTTGACGTTAACACTGCCACTTGACGTTAACACTGCACGACGTTAACACTGCCATTTGACGTTAACACTGCCACTTGACGTTAACACTGCCATTTGACGTTAACACTGCCACTTGACGTTAACACTGCCACTTGACGTTAACACTGCCACTTGACGTTAACACTGCCACTTGACGTTAACACTGCCACTTGACGTTAATACTGCCACTTGACGTTAACACTGCCACTTGACGTTACCACTCCCATTTGACGTTAACACTGCACGACGTTAACACTGCCACTTGACGTTAACACTTCCACTTGACGTTAACACTTCTACTTGACGTTAACACTTCCACTTGACGTTAACACTGCCATTTGACGTCAACACTGCCACTTGACGTTAACACTGCCACTTGACGTTAACACTGCCACTTGACGTTAACACTGCCACTTGACGTTACCACTGCCACTTGACGTTACCACTGCCACTTGACGTTACCACTGCCACTTGACGTTAACACTGCCACTTGACGTTAACACTGCCACTTGACGTTAACACTGCCACTTGACGTTAACACTTCCACTTGACGTTAACACTGCCACTTGACGTTAACACTGCCACTTGACGTTAATACTGCCACTTGACGTTAACACTGCCATTTGACGTTACCACTGCCACTTGACGTTAACACTGCCACTTGACGTTAATACTGCCACTTGACGTTAACACTGCCACTTGACGTTAACACTGCCACTTGACGTTAACACTGCCACTTGACGTTAACACTTCCACTTGACGTTAATACTGCCACTTGACGTTAACACTGCCATTTGACGTTAACACTCCCACTTGACGTTAAAACTGTTACTCGACGCTGCTAGAATACCATTAGAGCCTAACATTCTTACTAAGAGTTAACATTACCATTGGACGCTGCTAATATTGGCACTGG
>NC_092295.1:15207135-15311788 GCF_036320965.1 Panulirus ornatus
ATTTAATAAGAGAAGAAAACAATGATATTTCTTTTGGTCAAGGGTTTTTTTTATGACGGGAAGTGCATACTCCAATCAATACAATGGCCTTTAATTGCCCGATATGTTTAAAACTTGAGCATTTGTTTAGGGGTTGCTATTTTTTTAACTATATTTAAGATGCTGTGTCTAGCGGGGGGAGCCCCTTTACCAGTCTCGGAGTATGTTATATTACACTTTTGCAGGTATCTGCAAACACCCCGCAGAAATTTTGGCGGGGTTTTTGTTTTAAGGGACTTTCTTAGTATTTGCTTTTGCTGAGGCTTCATTTACATCAAAGGTTTAGGGAAGCTGGAAAGTAACATAAAGCGATCATTAAATGGGAGCTTAAGATATTTTTTTTTTCAGTGAAAGTCTATGATATTTTAAGTTGGACCCCAGTGGAATGAATTTTCAAACTTACATTAACTTTGGATGCTTTTAAAAGTAATGCCCTAAGGATTTTTTTTATGGAATGATGTTTGCTAACTGTGTATGTTAAGCTGAAAAATATTGACATCAGAAAAAAAACTTTGGTGATTTTCTGTATATGCCAAACGTAATCATGTTTCCAGCCCTAGGGATCATGTAATGTAAAAATGAAAACACAATTGTTTCCACTTACACAGTAAATTTGTTAGGTACTAAAATTTTTAAAGGGGGAGAAATGTTTGTAAATTTCGTTTAATTGGCAAACACAAGACATCATTAGATACCTAAACCAGATTCCTTTAAAAGGGAAAAAGATACCCCTTGGTAATCTTGTTATATAAAAATTAAAATTATAGATTACTTAATACTATTTACACGGGGTTATCCAACGTCATCCCAAATTTCTGAGCATATATTCTCAATAAGCTGAAATACACAGTTTTATGTAATCTTTCAATTCAAAAAACATTTTCTGAGACAGGTAAATCAGACAACCCAAAGGCATCAACTAGATAATTAAGATATCTTTCAACTTTAAACCCAAGGGTGGAAATATCAGACTTCTTGTTTGATATTAAATCACCCTGGTTTTTTTTTCAAGATTGTTAATAAATTCTACATTGTCTGATATTAGATTTTGTGAGTTTTACCAACGAACGCGCTTGATTAAAAAAACTAATGATTTTGTAACTTAACGTGATTGAGCACCACTGAACTCACTATAGGTGATCATAAACAGAAGGGATTTATTTTGAATGAATGTATTTTATGGATGATAAACATACGTTTAACTAAGTAGAAATCCCAGACGTTTTCATCTGACTTCAAAAACAACTGAAGTTGTTGTTGATAGGTTATGTGTCTCATCAAAAGATCTTTATTATTGTCTCTTCTTTACCATTTAGTTATGGATTAACACATGAGCCAAATATTTTCCCAGCAAGACCCATAGTGAGTTAATTACTCTAAATGAGCTTTAACATTCCCAATCGATTTTAACTTACAATTCAAAGTTAACACTGCAACTGACCTGTTAACATGATCACTCGACTTTAAAATATTGTTCCTCTTCGCTAACATTGCAACTAACAAAAACTTTGCTTGTTAAAATACTGTATTCTGTTCGACGTTAACACTCCCACTTGATGTTAACACTCCCACTTGACGTTAACACTGCCACTTGATGTTAACACTCCCACTTGACGTTAACACTGCCACTTGATGTTAACACTCCCACTTGACGTTAACACTGCCACTTGACGTTACCACTGCCACTTGACGTTACCACTGCCACTTGACGTTAACACTGCCACTTGACGTTACCACTGCCACTTGACGTTAACACTGCCACTTGACGTTAACACTCCCACTTGACGTTAAAACTGTTACTCGACGCTGCTAGAATACCATTAGAGCCTAACATTCTTACTAAGAGTTAACATTACCATTGGACGCTGCTAATATTGGCACTGGACGTGTTAACATTGCCGCTAATACTGTGATGCAGTTGGGTTAACATGTAAGTGTTGGCGCTGCAGGAGACGACATCGAGGCGACGGTGAACGCGACCTGTGACATGGTGGACGCGGCCATTGACGCCGGGGAAGCTCCTCACATCGTGCTGGACGCCACCAACACCGGCATGATCTCGGAGACCGTCAAGAGCTTCACCAAAGCCCTCGCACTACCCACCTTCGCCGCCTCCTACGGCCAGGAGGGAGACATCAGGTAGTGCTCATCACGACCCTCTGTTGAGAGAGAGAGAGAGAGAGAGAGAGAGAGAGAGAGAGAGAGAGAGAGAGAGAGAGAGAGAGAGAGAGAGAGAGAGAGAGAGAGAGAGAGAGAGAGAGAGAGAGAGAGAGAGGTGATCGGAATATTGCAAACACATTATTATCATTAATCTTTACATTGTGTGTGTGTGTGTGTGTGTTTGTGTGTGTGTGTGTGTTTGTGTGTGTGTGTGTGTTTGTGTGTGTGTGTGTGTGTGTGTGTGTGTGTGTGTGTGTGTTTGTGTGTGTGTGTGTGTGTGTGTGTGTGTGTGTGTGTGTGTGTGTGTGTGTGTGTGTGTGTGTGTGTGTGTGTGGGAAAGAGTCTCCATAATCTAGATCATTCATCATACAGTTGAAGAACAAGTGAAGTATCGACCAGTCAAGCTGTGTCATCCTCACAAACATGGATGACATAAACACAGGAAGTATTGGGCAAAACTGAGTCATTAGATTTGATCAGAACCAACAACCTTAGTGTGTAGACAGTCATCATGAGGCGGGAAGATAGTGTTAACCCGGGAGTGTAGACAGTCATCATGAGGCGGGAAGATAGTGTTAACCCGGGAGTGTAGACAGTCATCATGAGGCGGGAAGATAGTGCTAACCCGGGAGTACATCTTGGTCAGGGAGTGGAGGGACCTGACGGAGGAGGAGGAGAAGTTCCTGGTGCAGCTGATGCCTCCGGGGGACATCATCGTCCAGGCCATCAGAGACATCGTCCGTACCCAGAACATCACCAACGCTGGCATCATCTATGACGACACGTTTGGTGAGTGCCGTGCCCACCACACCTGCACCACACCTGCATCACACCTGCATCACACCTGTACCATAACTGAACCACACCTGCACCATGCCTGCACCACACCTGTACCATAACTGAACCACACCTGCACCACACCTGTACCATAACTGAACCACACCTGCACCATGCCTGCACCACACCTGTACCATAACTGAACCACACCTGCACCATGCCTGCACCACACCTGTACCATAACTGAACCACACCTGCACCATGCCTGCACCACACCTGTACCATAACTGAACCACACCTGCACCACACCTGCACCACACCTGCACCATGCCTGCACCACACCTGCACCACACCTGCACCACACCTGTACCATAACTGAACCACACCTGCACCACACTTACACCACACCTGCACCATACCTGCACTACACCTGCCCCACACCTGCACCATACCTGCCCCACATCTGCAACATACCTGCACCACACCCCCGCCCCACACCTGCCCCACACACACCCCGCCCCTGCACCACCCCTGCACCATACCTGCACCACACCTGAACCATATCTGCATCACACCTGCTCTGTACCTGCACCACACCTGCACCACACCTGCTCCACACCTGCACCACACCTGCACCGTACCTGCCCTACACCTGCACCACACCTGCACCACACATGCACCACACCTGACCATACCTGCATCACACCCCCCGCCCCACACCTGCACCACACCCGCCGCACACTTGCACCACACCTGCACCGTACCTGCCCCACACCTGACCCACACCTGTGCCACACCTGACCCACACCTGCCTCACACCTGCCCAACACCTGCCCCACACCTGCACCACACCTGCCCCATACCTGCCCCACACCTGCATCATACCTGCCACACACTTGTTTCATACCTGCACCACACCTGCTCCATACCTGCCCCACACCTGCATCATACCTACCGCACATCTGCACCACACCTGCACCATACCTTCCCCACACCTGCACCACACCTGCCCCACACCTGCACCATACCTACACTACACCCGCAACACACCTGAACCAGACCCGCACCACACCTGCACCATACCTGTACCATACCTGCTATATACCTGCATCAAACCCCCGCCCCACACCTACACTACGCCCACCCCACACCTGCACCACACCTGCCCCACACCTGCCCCACACCTGCACCACACCTACTCCATACCTGTCCCACACCTGCACCATGCCTGCCACATAACTACACCATACCCACGCCCCACACCAGCACCATACCTGCCCCACACCTACACCACACCCGCCCCACACCTACACCATACCTGCCCCACACCTGCACCACACCTGAACCACACCTGCTCCATACCTGCCCCATACCTGCACCATACCTGCACCAAACCTGCATCACACCCGCCCCACACCTACACCGCACCCGCCCCACACCTGCACTATACCTGCCCCAAACCTGCGCCACACCCGCCCCACACCTACACCACACCCGCCCCACATCCTGCACCATACCTGCCCCACACCTGCACCACATCCGCCCCACACCTGCACCACACCCGCCCCACACCTGCACCACACCCGCCCCACACCTACACCGTGCCCGCCCCACACATACACCACACCTGCCCTACACCTGCTCCATGCCTGCCCTATACCTGCACCACACTCGCCCCACACCTGCACCATAACTGCCCCATACCTACACCACACCCGCCCCACACCTGCACCACACCCACCCCACGCCTGCACCATACCTGCAACATGCCTACCCTATACCTACACCACACCCGCCCCACACCTACACCACACCCGCCCCACACCTACACCATACTCGCCCTACACCTGCATCATACCTTCCCCACACCTGCACCATACCTGCCCCACACCTACGCCACACCCGCCTCACACCTATACTACACCTACACCACACACGCCCTACGCCTGCACCATACCTGCCCCACACTTGCATCACACCCGACCCACACCTGCTCCATACCTGCCACATACCTGCACCACACCCGCCCCACACCTGCACCACACCTACACCACACACGCCTCACACCTGCACCGCACCTGCCCCACACCTACACACCCACCCCACACCTGCACCACACCTATACCACAACCGCCCCACACCTGCACCATACCTGCCCCACACCTACACCACACCCGCCCCACACCTGCACAACACCAGCCCCACATGTGCACCACACCTGCGCTATACCAGCCCCATACTTGTGCCATACCTGCTCCACACCTGTACATAAGTCACTGCAGCAACACTTGTCCTGCCTCTCTCCTGGTCACTGTTACTTCCCTGCTAAACCTCTGTGTCTCTTGCAGTGATGGAGCACAAGTACAAGTCACTGCTCCAAAACTTGTCCCGTCTCTCTCCTGGTCACTGTTACTTCCATGCTAAACCTCTGTCTCTCTTGCAGTGATGGAGCACAAGTACAAGTCACTGCTGCAAAACTTGCCCTGCCGACACATCTTGACTATGGTGGAAGCCAGGGAGATGGACCTACGGAAGCAGATGAAGCGGCTCAAGGTAAGCCGGACACCCACTGCTCACCTACTGCCGGACACCCACTGCTCACCTACTGCCGGACACCCACTGTCCACTTACTGCCGGACACACATTGTCCACTTACTGCCGGACATCCACTGCTCACCTACTGCCGGACACCCACTGCTCACCTACTGCCGGACACCCACTGTTCACCTACTGCCGAACACCCACTGCTCACCTACTGCCGGACACTCACTGCTCACCTGCTGTGGGACACCCACTGCTCACCTACTGACAGACACTCACTGCCCACCTACTGCCGGACACACACTGTCCACTTACTGCCGGACATCCACTGCTCACCTACTGCCGGACATCCACTGCTCACCTACTGCCGGACACCCACTGCCCACCTACTGCCGGACATCCGGTGCTCACCTACTACCGGACACCTACTGCTCACCTACTGCCGGACACACACTGTCCACTTGCTGCCGGACATCCACTGCTCACCTACTGCCGGACACCCACTGCTTACCTACTGCCGGACACCCACTGCTCACCTACTGCCGGACACCCACTGCTCACCTACTGCCGGACACACATTGTCCACTTACTGCCGGACATCCACTGCTCACCTACTGCCGGATACCCACTGCTCACCTACTGCCGGACACCCACTGATCACCTGCTGCCGGACACCTACTGGTCATCTACTGCCGGACACTCACTGCTCACCTACTGCCGGACATCCACTGCTCACCTACTGCCGGATACCCACTGCCCACCTACTGCCGGACATCCGCTGCTCACCTACTGCCGGACACCCACTGCTCACCTACTGCCGGACACCCACAGCCCACCTACTGCCGGACACCCACTGCCACCTACTACCGGACATTCACTGCTCACCTACTTCCGGACACCCACTGCCCACCTACTGCCGGACACCCACTGCTCACCTACTGACAGACACCCACTGCCCACCGAATGCCAGACATCCACTGACCACCTACTGCCGGACACTCACTGCCCACCTACTGCTGTATACCCGCTGCTCGCCTACTGCCGGAAATCCGCTGCTCACCTACTGCCGGACACCCACTGCCCACTTACTGCCGGACGCCCACTGCTCACCAACTGCCGGACACCACTGCCCACTTACTGCCGGACGCCCACTGCTCACCTAGTGACGGACACTCACTGCCCACCTACTGCCGGACACCCACTGCCTACCTCCTGCTAGAGATATAACCCCCACACACACCCACAGCTACACAGCCACTGTTCAACAACTGCCGGACGTCCACAACCCACATCCTGCAGACACATTCTCCTACCACCCATCTATTACCTGGCTGGACATGTAAGAACCTGTGATAAGGGGACTAACATGGTAGACAGAGCAGAGAATTGATTGCTAACGTCTTACATGTACATATCATATATATATATATATATATATATATATATATATATATATATATATATATATATATATATATATATATATATATATATATATATATATATATATATATATATATATATATATATATATATATATATATATATATATATATATATATATATATATATATATATATATATATATATATATATATATATATATATATATATATATATATATATATATATATATATATATATATATATATATTTTTTTTTTTTTTTTTTTTTTTTTTTTTTTTTTTTTATACTTTGTCGCTGTCTCCCGCGTTTGCGAGGTAGCGCAAGGAAACAGACGAAAGAAATGGCCCAACCCCCCCCCCCCATACACATGTACATACACACGTCCACACACGCAAATATACATACCTACACAGCTTTCCATGGTTTACCCCAGACGCTTCACATGCCTTGCTTCAATCCACTGACAGCACGTCAACCCCTGTATACCACATGACTCCAATTCACTCTATTTCTTGCCCTCCTTTCACCCTCCTGCATGTTCAGGCCCCGATCACACAAAATCTTTTTCACTCCATCTTTCCACCTCCAATTTGGTCTCCCTCTTCTCCTCGTTCCCACCACCTCCGACACATATATCCTCTTGGTCAATCTCTCCTCACTCATTCTCTCCATGTGACCAAACCATTTCAAAACACCCTCTTCTGCTCTCTCAACCATGCTCTTTTTATTTCCACACATCTCTCTTACCCTTACGTTACTTACTCGATCAAACCACCTCACACCACACATTGTCCTCAAACATCTCATTTCCAGCACATCCATCCTCCTGCGCACATCTCTATCCATAGCCCACGCCTCGCAACCATACAACATTGTTGGAACCACTATTCCCTCAAACATACCCATTTTTGCTTTCCGAGATAGTGTTCTCGACTTCCACACATTTTTCAAGGCTCCCAAAATTTTCGCCCCCTCCCCCACCCTATGATCCACTTCCGCTTCCATGGTTCCATCCGCTGACAGATCCACTCCCAGATATCTAAAACACTTCACTTCCTCCAGTTTTTCTCCATTCAAACTCACCTCCCAATTGACTTGACCCTCACCCCTACTGTACCTAATAACCTTGCTCTTATTCACATTTACTCTCAACTTTCTTCTTCCACACACTTTACCAAACTCAGTCACCAGCTTCTGCAGTTTCTCACATGAATCAGCCACCAGCGCTGTATCATCAGCGAACAACAACTGACTCACTTCCCAAGCTCTCTCATCCCCAACAGACTTCATATATATATATATATATATATATATATATATATATGCAAGTGAGTGGGAGATGTATAAAAGAAAGATACAGGGAGTCAAGAGAAAGGTGCAAGAGGTGAAAAAAAGGGCAAATGAGAGTTGGAGTGAGAGAGTATCATTAAATTTTAGGGAGAATAAAAAGATGTTCTGGAAGGAGGTAAATAAAGTGCGTAAGACAAGGGAGCAAATGGGAACTTCAGTGAAGGGCGCAAATGGGGAGGTGATAACAAGTAGTGGCGATGTGAGAAGGAGATGGAGTGAGTATTTTGAAGGTTTGTTGAATCTGTTTGATGATAGAGTGGCAGATATAGGATGTTTTGGTCGAGGTGGTGTGCAAAGTGAGAGGGTTAGGGAAAATGATTTGGTAAGCAGAGAAGAGGTAGTAAAAGCTTTGCGGAAGATGAAAGCCGGCAAGGCAGCAGGTTTGGATGGTATTGCAGTGAAATTTATTAAAAAAGGGGGTGACTGTATTGTTGACTGGTTGGTAAGGTTATTTAATGTATGTATGACTCATGGTGAGGTGCCTGAGGATTGGCGGAATGCGTGCATAGTGCCATTGTACAAAGGAAAAGGGGATAAGAGTGAGTGCTCAAATTACAGAGGTATAAGTTTGTTGAGTATTCCTGGTAAATTATATGGGAGGGTATTGATTGAGAGGGTGAAGGCATGTACAGAGCATCAGATTGGGGAAGAGCAGTGTGGTTTCAGAAGTGGTAGAGGATGTGTGGATCAGGTGTTTGCTTTGAAGAATGTATGTGAGAAATACTTAGAAAAGCAAATGGATTTGTATGTAGCATTTATGGATCTGGAGAAGGCATATGATAGAGTTGATAGAGATGCTCTGTGGAAGGTATTAAGAATATATTGTGTGGGAGGCAAGTTGTTAGAAGCAGTGAAAAGTTTTTATCGAGGATGTAAGGCATGTGTACGTGTAGGAAGAGAGGAAAATTGGTTCACAGTGAATGTAGGTTTGCGGCAGGGGTGTGTGATGTCTCCATGGTTGTTTAATTTGTTTATGGATGGGGTTGTTAGGGAGGTGAATGCAAGAGTTTTGGAAAGAGGGGCAAGTATGAAGTCTGTTGGGGATGAGAGAGCTTGGGAAGTGAGTCAGTTGTTGTTCGCTGATGATACAGCGCTGGTGGCTGATTCATGTGAGAAACTGCAGAAGCTGGTGACTGAGTTTGGTAAAGTGTGTGAAAGAAGAAAGTTAAGAGTAAATGTGAATAAGAGCAAGGTTATTAGGTACAGTAGGGTAGAGGGTCAAGTCAATTGGGAGGTGAGTTTGAATGGAGAAAAACTGGAGGAAGTGAAGTGTTTTAGATATCTGGGAGTGGATCTGGCAGCGGATGGAACCATGGAAGCGGAAGTGGATCATAGGGTGGGGGAGGGGGCGAAAATTCTGGGAGCCTTGAAGAATGTGTGGAAGTCGAGAACATTATCTCGGAAAGCAAAAATGGGTATGTTTGAAGGAATAGTAGTTCCAACAATGTTGTATGGTTGCGAGGCGTGGGCTATGGATAGAGTTGTGCGCAGGAGGATGGATGTGCTGGAAATGAGATGTTTGAGGACAATGTGTGGTGTGAGGTGGTTTGATCGAGTAAGTAACGTAATGGTAAGAGAGATGTGTGGAAATAAAAAGAGCGTGTTTGAGAGAGCAGAAGAGGGTGTTTTGAAATGGTTTGGGCACATGGAGAGAATGAGTGAGGAAAGATTGACCAAGAGGATATATGTGTCAGAGGTGGAGGGAACGAGGATAAGAGGGAGACCAAATTGGAGGTGGAAAGATGGAGTGAAAAAGATTTTGTGTGATCGGGGCCTGAACATGCAGGAGGGTGAAAGGAGGGCAAGGAATAGAGTGAATTGGAGCGATGTGGTATACCGGGGTTGACGTGCTGTCAGTGGATGGAATCAAGGCATGTGAAGCATCTGGGGTAAACCATGGAAAGCTGTCTAGGTATGTGTATTTGCGTGTGTGGACGTATGTATATACATGTGTATGGGGGTGGGTTGGGCCATTTCTTTCGTCTGTTTCCTTGCGCTACCTCGCAAACGCGGGAGACAGCGACAGAGAAAAATATATATATATATATATATATATACATATATATATATATATATATATATATATATATATATATATATATATATATATATATATATATATATATATATATATTTTTTTTTTTTTTTTTTTGCCGCTGTCTCCCGCGTTTGCGAGGTAGCGCAAGGAAACAGACGAAAGAAATGGCCCAACCCACCCCCATACACATGTATATACATACGTCCACACACGCAAATATACATACCTACACAGCTTTCCATGGTTTACCCCAGACGCTTCACATGCCCTGATTCAATCCACTGACAGCACGTCAACCCCGGTATACCACATCGATCCAATTCACTCTATTCCTTGCCCTCCTTTCACCTTCCTGCATGTTCAGGCCCCGATCACACAAAATCTTTTTCACTCCATCTTTCCACCTCCAATTTGGTCTCCCACTTCTCCTCGTTCCCTCCACCTCCGACACATATATCCTCTTGGTCAATCTTTCCTCACTCATTCTCTCCATGTGCCCAAACCATTTCAAAACACCTTCTTCTGCTCTCTCAACCACGCTCTTTTTATTTCCACACATCTCTCTTAACCTTACGTTACTTACTCGATCAAACCACCTCACACCACACATTGTCCTCAGACATCTCATTTCCAGCATATCCATCCTCCTGCGCACAACTCTATCCATAGTCCGCGCCTCGCAACCATACAACATTGTTGGAACCACTATTCCTTCAAACATACCCATTTTTGCTTTCCGAGATGATGTTCTCGACTTCCACACATTCTTCAAGGCTCCCAGGATTTTCGCCCCCTCCCCCACCCTATGATCCACTTCCGCTTCCATGGTTCCATCCGCTGCCAAATCCACTCCCAGATATCTAAAACACTTTACTTCCTCCAGTTTTTCTCCATTCAAACTTACCTCCCAATTGACTTGACCCTCAACCCTACTGTACCTAATAACCTTGCTCTTATTCACATTTACTCTTAACTTTCTTCTTTCACACACTTTACCAAACTCAGTCACCAGCTTCTGCAGTTTCTCACATGAATCAGCCACCAGCGCTGTATCATTAGCGAACAACAACTGACTCACTTCTCAAGCTCTCTCATCCACAACAGACTTCATACTTGCCCCTCTTTCCAAAACTCTTGCATTCACCTCCTTAACAACCCCATCCATAAACAAATTAAACAACCATTGAGACATCACACACCTCTGCCGCAAACCTACATTCACTGAGAACCAATCACTTTCCTCCCTTCCTACACGTACACATGCCTTACATCCTCAATAAAAACTTTTCACTGCTTCTAACAACTTGCCTCCCACACCATATATTCTTAATACCTTCCACAGAGCATCTCTATCAACTCTATCATATGCCTTCTCCAGATCCATAAATGCTACATACAAATCCATTTGCTTTTCTAAGTATTTCTTACATACATTTTTCAAAGCAAACACCTGATCCACACATCCTCTACCACATATATATATATGTAAATATATATATATACATATATATATATATGGTGACTGAGTTTTGTAAAGTGTGTGAAAGAAGAAAGTTAAGAGTAAATGTGAATAAGAGCAAGGTTATTAGGTACAGTAGGGTTGAGGGTCAAGTCAATTGGGAGGTAAGTTTGAATGGAGAAAAACTGGAGGAAGTAAAGTGTTTTAGATATCTGGGAGTGGATTTGGCAGCGGATGGAACCATGGAAGCGGAAGTGGATCATAGGGTGGGGGAGGGGGTGAAAATCCTGGGAGCCTTGAAGAATGTGTGGAAGTCGAGAACATTATCTCGGAAAGCAAAAATGGGTATGTTTGAAGGAATAGTGGTTCCAACAATGTTGTATGGTTGCGAGGCGTGGGCTATGGATAGAGTTGTGCGCAGGAGGATGGATGTGCTGGAAATGAGATGTTTGAGGACAATGTGTGGTGTGAGGTGGTTTGATCGAGTAAGTAACGTAAGGGTAAGAGAGATGTGTGGAAGTAAAAAGAGCGTGGTTGAGAGAGCAGAAGAGGGTGTTTTGAAATGGTTTGGGCACATGGAGAGAGTGAGTGAGGAAAGATTGACCAAGAGGATATATGTGTCAGAGGTGGAGGGAACGAGGAGAAGTGGGAGACCAAATTGGAGGTGGAAAGATGGAGTGAAAATGATTTTGTGTGATCGGGGCCTGAACATGCAGGAGGGTGAAAGGAGGGCAAGGAATAGAGTGAATTGGATCGATGTGGTATACCAGGTTTGACGTGCTGTCAGTGGATTGAATCAGGTCATGTGAAGCATCTGGGGTAAACCATGGAAAGCTGTGTAGGTATGTATATTTGCATGTGTGGACGTATGTATATACATGTGTATCGGGGTGGGTTGGGCCATTTCTTTCATCTGTTTCCTTGCGCTACCTCTCAAACGCGGGAGACAGCGATAAAGCAAAATATATATATATATATATATATATATATATATATATATATATATATGTATATATATATATATGTATATATATATATATATATATATATATATATATATATATATATATATATATATATATATATATATATATATATATGTGTGTATATATGTATATATATATATATATATATATATATATATATATATATATATATATATATATATATATGTGTATGTGTAAATATATATATATATATATAGGTACAGTAGGGTTGAGGGTCAAGTCAATTGGGAGGTGAGTTTGAATGGAGAAAAACTGGAGGAAGTGAAGTGTTTTAGATATCTGGGAGTGGATCTGGCAGCAGATGGAACCATGGAAGCGGAAGTGGATCATAGGGTGGGGGAGGGGGCGAAAATTCTGGGAGCCTTGAAGAATGTGTGGAAGTCGAGAACATTATCTCGGAAAGCAAAAATGGGTATGTTTGAAGGAATAGTGGTTCCAACAATGTTGTATGGTTGCGAGGCGTGGGCTATGGATAGAGTTGTGCGCAGGAGGATGGATGTGCTGGAAATGAGATGTTTGAGGACAATGTGTGGTGTGAGGTGGTTTGATCGAGTAAGTAACGTAAGGGTAAGAGAGATGTGTGGAAATAAAAAGAGCGTGGTTGAGAGAGCAGAAGAGGGTGTTTTGAAATGGTTTGGTCACATGGAGAGAATGAGTGAGGAAAGATTGACCAAGAGGATATATGTGTCGGAGGTGGAGGGAACAAGGAGAAGAGGGAGACCAAATTGGAGGTGGAAAGATGGAGTGAAAAAGATTTTGTGTGATCGGGGCCTGAACATGCAGGAGGGTGAAAGGAGGGCAAGGAATAGAGTGAATTGGAGCGATGTGGTATACCGGGGTTGACGTGCTGTCAGTGGATTGAATCAAGGCATGTGAAGCGTCCGGGGTAAACCATGGAAAGCTGTGTAGCTATGTATATTTGCGTGTGTGGACGTATGTATATACATGTGTATGGGGGTGGGTTGGGCCATTTCTTTCGTCTGTTTCCTTGCGCTACCTCGCAAACGCGGGAGACAGTGGCAAAAAAAAAAAAAAAAAATACATATATATATATATATATATATATATATATATATATATATATATATATATATATATATATATGTATATATATATATATATATATTATCCCTGGGGATAGGGGAGAAAGAATACTTCCCACGTATTCCCTGCGTGTCGTAGAAGGCGACTAAAAGGGAAGGGAGCGGGAGGCTGGAAATCCTCCCCTCTCGTTTTTTTTTTTTTCTCCAAAGAAGGAACAGAGAAGGGGGCCAGGTGAGGATATTCCCTCAAAGGCCCAGTCCTCTGTTCTTAGCGCTACCTCGCTAATGCGGGAAATGACGAATAGTATGAAAAAAAAAAAAAAAAAAAAAAATATATATATATATATATATATATATATATATATATATATATATATATATATATATATATATATATATATATATATCCCATTTTAGAAAGTTGAAAATACAAGGAGGGGAGGATTTCTGGCCCCCCGCTCCCGTCCCCTCTAGTCGCCTCCCATAAATTATATGGGAGGGTATTGATTGAGAGGGTGAAGGCATGTACAGAGCATCAGATTGGGGAAGAGCAGTGTGGTTTCAGAAGTGGTAGAGGATGTGTGGATCAGGTGTTTGCTTTGAAGAATGTATGTGAGAAATACTTAGAAAAGCAAATGGATTTGTATGTAGCATTTATGGATCTGGAGAAGGCATATGATAGAGTTGATAGAGATGCTTTGTGGAAGTTATTAAGAATATATGGTGTGAGGGGCAAGTTGTTAGAAGCAGTGAAAAGTTTTTATCGAGGATGTAAGGCATGTGTATGTGTAGGAAGAGAGGAAAGTGATTGGTTCTCAGTGAATGTAGGTTTGCGGCAGGGGTGTGTGATGTCTCCATGGTTGTTTAATTTGTTTATGGATGGGGTTGTTAGGGAGGTGAATGCAAGAGTTTTGGAAAGAGGGGCAAGTATGAAGTCTGTTGGGGATGAGAGAGCTTGGGAAGTGAGTCAGTTGTTGTTCGCTGATGATACAGCGCTGGTGGCTGATTCATGTGAGAAACTGCAGAAGCTGGTGACTGAGTTTGGTAAAGTGTGTGAAAGAAGAAAGTTAAGAGTAAATGTGAATAAGAGCAAGGTTATTAGGTACAGTAGGGTTGAGGGTCAAGTCAATTGGGAGGTAAGTTTGAATGGAAAAAAACTGGAGGAAGTAAAGTGTTTTAGATATCTGGGAGTGGATCTGGCAGCGGATGAAACCATGGAGCGGAAGTGAATCATAGGGTGGGGGAGGGGGCGAAAATCCTGGGAGCCTTGAAGAATGTGTGGAAGTCGAGAACATTATCTCGGAAAGCAAAAATGGGTATGTTTGAAGGAATAGTGGTTCCAACAATGTTGTATGGTTGCGAGGCGTGGGCTATGGATAGAGTTGTGCGCAGGAGGGTGGATGTGCTGGAAATGAGATGTTTGAGGACAATGGGTGGTGTGAAGTGGTTTGATCGAGTAAGTAATGTAAGGATAATAGAGATGTGTGGAAATAAAAAGAGCGTGTTTGAGAAAGCAGAAGAGGGTGTTTTGAAATGGTTTGGTCACATGGAGAGAATGAGTGAGGAAAGATTGACCAAGAGCATATATGTGTCGGAGGTGGAAGGAGCGAGGAGAAGTGGGAGACCAAATTGGAGGTTGAAATATGGAGTGAAAAAGATTTTGTGTGATCGGGGCCTGAACATGCAGGAGGGTGAAAGGCGGGCAAGGAATAGAGTGAATTGGATCGATGTGATATACCGGGGTTGACGTGCTGTCAGTGGATTGAATCAGGGCATGTGAGGCGTCTGGGGTAAGCCATGGAAAGTTTTGTGGGGCCTGGATGTGGAAAGGGAGCTGTGGTTTCGGGCATTATTGCATGACAGCTAGAGACTGAGTGTGAACGAATGAGGCCTCTGTTGTCTTTTCCTAGTGCTACCTCGCACACATGAGGGGGGAGGGGGATGGTATTCCATGTGTGGCGAGGTGGCGATGGGAATGAATAAAGGCAGACAGTGTGAATTGTGTGCATGGGTATATATGTATGTGTCTGTGTGTGTATATATATGTGTACATTGAGATGTATAGGTATGTATATTTGCGTGTGTGGACGTGTATGTATATACATTGTGTATGGGGGTAGGTTGGGCCATTTCTTTCGTCTGTTTCCAAAAGAAGGAACAGAGAAGAGGTCCAGGTGAGGATATTCCCTCAAAGGCCCAGTCCTCTGTTCTTAACGCTACCTCGCTATCGCGGGAAATAGCGAATAGTATGAAAAAAAAAAAAAATATATATATATATATATATATATATATATATATATATATATATATATATATATATATATATATATATATATATATATATATAGGGGATAGGGGATGAAGAATACTTCCCACGTATTCCCTGCGTGTCGTAGAAGGCGACTAAAAGGGAAGGGAGCGGGAGGCTGGAAATCCTCCCCTCTCGTTTTTTTTTTTTTCTTTTTTCTAATTTTCCAAAAGAAGGAACAGAGGGGGGCCAGGTGAGGATATTCCACAAAGGCCCAGTCCTCTGTTCTTAACGCTACCTCGCTAATGAGGGAAATGGCGGTTAGTTTAAAAGAAAAAAAAGAATATTGGAAAGGATCACAATTTTGTGCGTGATCTAGATAGTCCTATGAGTTCACGGGAAATGAAACACGATAAGTTCCTAAGTGCACTTTCGTGCAATTATCACATAATCAGGAGAGACATAAGAGAGAAATATAAGTCAGTTGATATACAACGAAGAGACGAACCTAGGACGCCATTTGGTAAATATTTGATTGTCCAAGACAGACAACGAGCGTTCATAAACTTATCATTTTACAAATTTTATCAACGATAAAGTTATCTAATTGATATAGACCATCACTAATATTAAGGTTACAATTCTTTGTGTATTTGATAATAGAAGATTCAGTGATATTTCTCGTGGTAAAAGAGTTGATAACCGAGATGGCATTACTTCAGTCAGTGCAATGATCATAGTTTTTAACGTGATTAAACAAGGCATTTGATCCTTGTCCCGTTCTTATACTATATTTATGTTGCTTAAATCTAACAGAAAGATCCTTACCAGTTTGCCCAACATAAAACTTATAATTTCTGCATGGCACATTATAGATGCATACAGGAGAATTTTCTGGTGAGTTCCTGATTAAGATATTCTTTATAGTATTATTGTTGCTGAAGGCAACATTTACATTAAAGGAAACAAGTTTAAGTTTAGCATATACAGAAAACCTACCAATATATGCTCATATATCCATTTTTACTCATCTCAACATGACAGAATATCTTAACGAAGAATTCACCAGCAAATTCTCTTGGGTGCATCTTTAAAGTGCCATGCAGAAATTATGATAAGTTTTATTTTGGGCAGACAGGTACGAATCTTTCTGTTAGGCTTAAGCAACATAAATATAGTATAAGAACGGGACAAGAATCAAATGCCTTGTTTAATCACGTTAAAAACTATGATCATTGTATTGACTGGAGCAATGCCATCTCGGTTATCAACTGTAACTCTATTGCCACGAAAAAATCATTGAATCTTCTATCATTAGATACATAAAGAATTATAAACTTGATATTAGTGATGGTCTATACAAATTAGATAACTTTATTGTTGATAAAATTTGTAAAATGATAAGTTTATGAACGCTCGTTGTCTGTCTTGGACAATCGCATGTTTACTAAATGGTGTCCTAGCTTCGTCTTTTCGTTGTAGATCAACTAACTTATATTTCTCTCCTGTGTCTCCCTTGATGATGTGATTATTACACGAAAGTGCACTTCGGAACTTACCGTGTTTCATTTTACTCGTGGACTCAGGAAAAAATATATATATTTATTTTTTTTATCTATTTTTCTTTATCGCTGTCTCCCGCGTTAGCGAGGTAGCGCAAGGAAACAAACGAAAGAATGGCCCAACCCACCCACATGCACATGTATATACATACACGTCCACACACGCACACATACATGACAATACATCTCAACGCATACATATATATACACACATATACATAACTATACATCTCAACGTATACATATATAGACACACACATAACATATACATATATACACATGTACATAATTCATACTGTCTGCCTTTATTCATTTCCATCGCCACCCAGCCACACATGAAATAACAACCTCCTCCCCACGCATGTGTGCGAGGTAGCGCTAGGAAAAGACAACAAAGGCCACATTCGTTCACACTCAGTCTCTAGCTGTCATATGATAATGCACTGAAACCACAGCTCCCTTTCCACATCCAGGCCCCACAGAACTTTCCATGGTTTACCTCAGACGCTTCACATGCCCTCGTTCAATCCACTGACAGCACGTCGACCCCGGTATACCACATCGTTCCAATTCACTCTATTTCTTTCACGCCTTTCACCCTCCTGCATGTTCATTCCCCGATCACTCAAAATCTTCTTCACTCTATCTTTCCACCTCCAATTTGGTCTCCCACTTCTCCTTGCTCCCTCCACTTCTGACACATATATCCTCTTGGTCAATCTTTCCTCACTCATTCTCTCCATGTGACCAACCAATTTCAAAACACCCTCTTCTGCTCTCTCAACCACACTCTTTTTATTACCACACATCTCTCTTACCCTATTATTACTTACTCGATCAAATCACCTCACACCACTTATTGTCCTGAAACATCTCATTTCCAGCACATCCACCCTCCTCTGTACAAATCTATCTATAGCCCACGCCTCGCAACCATATAACACTGTTGGAACCGCTATTCCTTCAAACATACCCATTTTTGCTTTACGGGATAATGTTCTCGACTTCCACACATTCTTCAACGCTTCAGAACTTTTGCCCCCTGCCCCACCCTATGATTGACTTCCGCTTCCATGGTTCCACCCGCTGCCAGATCCACTCCCAGATATCTAAAACACATCACTTCCTCCAGTTTTTCTCCATTCAAACTTACCTCCCAGTTGACTTGTCCCTCAACCCTTCTGTACCTAATAACCTTGCTCTTACTCACATTTACTCTCAGCTTTCTTTTTTCACACACTTTACCAAACTCAGTCACCGGCTTCTGCAGTTTCTCACATGAATCAGCCACCAGCGCTGTATCATCAGCGAAGAACAACTGACTCACTTCCCAAGCTCTCTCATCCACAACAGACTGCATACTTGCCCCTCTCTCCAAAACTCTTGCATTCACCTCCGAAACAACCCGATCCATAAACAAATTAACCAACCATGGAGACATCACACATCCCTGCCGCAAACCAACATTCACTGAGAACCAATCACTTTTCTCTCTTCCTGCACGTACACATGCCTTACATCCTCGATAAAAACTTTTCACTGCTTCTAACAACTTGCCTCCCACGCCATATATTCTCAAAACCTTCCACAGAGCATCTCTATCAACTCTATCATATGCCTTCTCTAGATCCATAAATGCTACATACAAAGCCATCAGCTTTTCTAAGTATTTCTCACATACATTCTTCAAAGCAAACACCTGATCCACACAACCTCTACCACTTCTGAAACCACACTGCTCTTCCCCAATCTGATGCCCTGTACATGCCTTCACCCTCTCAATCAATACCCTCCCATATAATTTCCCAGGAATCCTCATCAAACCTATACCTCTGTAATTTGAGCACTCACTTTTATCCCCTTTGCCTTTGTACAAAGGCACTATGCAAGCATTTCTCCAATCCTCAGGCACCTCAACATGAGCCATACATACATTAGATAACCTTACCAACCAGTCAACAATACAGTCACCCTTTTTTTTTTAAATAAATTCCACTGCAATACCATCCAAACCCGCTGCCTTGCCGGCTTTCATCTTCCGCAAAGCTTTTACTACCTCTTCTCTGTTTACCAAATCATTTTCCTAACCCTCTCACTTTGCACACCACCTCGACCAAAACACCCTATATCTGCCACTCTATCATCAAACACATTCAACAAACCTTCAAAATACTCCCTCCATTTGCCCACATCACCACTACTTATTATCACCTCCCCATTAGCTCCCTTCACTGAAGTTCCTATTTGTTCTCTTGTCTTACGGACTTTATTTACCTCCTTCCAAAACATCTTATTCTCCCTAAAATTTAATGATACTCTCTCACTCCAACTCTTATTTGCCCTCTTTTTCACCCCTTGCACCTTTCTCTTGACCTCCTGCCTGTTTCTTTTATACATCTCCCAGTCATTTGCATTACTTCCTTGCAAAAATTGTCCAAATGCCTCTCTCTTCTCTTTCACTAATAATCTTACTTCTTCATCCCACCACTCACTACCCTTTCTTATCTGCCCACCTCCCACGCTTCTCATGCCACAAGCATCTTTTGCGCAAGCCATCACTGCTTCCCTAAATACATATATATATATATATATATATATATATATATATATATATATATATATATATATATATATATATATATATATATATATATATATATATATATGTTGAAATGGTTTGATCACATGGAGAGAATGAGTTTAAAAAGATTGACAAAGAGAATATATCGGTCAGAGGTGCAGGGAACAAGAAGTGGGAGACCAAATTGGAGGTGGAGAGATAGAGTGCAAAGATTTTGAGCGATCGAGGCCTGAACATACAGGCGGGTGAAAGGCGTGCAAGGAATAGAATGAATTGGAACGATGTGTTATACTGGGGTCGACGTGCTGGCAACTAATTGAACCAGGGCATATGGCGCGTCTGGGGTAAACCCTGGAAAGTTTTTTGAGGCTTGGATGTGGAAAGGGAGCTGTGGTTTCGGTGCATTACACATGGCAGCTAGAGACTGAGTGTGAACGAATGTGGCGTTTGTTGTCTTTTCCTATCGCCACCTCGTGGAGAGAGAGAGAGAGAGAGAGAGAGAGAGAGAGAGAGAGAGAGAGAGAGAGAGAGAGAGAGAGAGAGAGAGAGAGGAGGGGGGGGTTGCCTGGGCCATTCTTTTGTGTGTTTCCTTGCGCTACTTCGTGTGGTACATGATCCAGGGAATTGTATTACCATGACTGGCACCAGTGTACGTGGTGTCTTGCTTGTGGGACATGCCTGGCACCTAGTGTCAGTCCAGCTTGGAGACACTACACTTCCATCCTGGTGTATCACAACACAATATGTTCACTAGATTATACTGACAGTCTCTATGTAGCGACCTAGGATATCTTAGTCACTGTCTCTGTAGTTTATACTGTGACCAGGGAAATCTTACTTACGGTCTCTACAGTTTATATAGAGACCAACAACATCTTATTTACGGTCTCTACAGTTTATATAGAGACCAACAACATCTTATTTACGGTCTCTACAGTTTATATAGAGACCAACAACATCTTATTTACGGTCTCTGCAGTTTATATAGAGACCAACGATATCTTATTTACGGTCTCTGCAGTTTATATAGAGACCAACGATATCTTCCTTACCGTCTCTGTAGTTACTACAGCCAGTACATGACTGCTCTACCTTGCAGGATGCAGACATTGTTAACTACTTCGCCGTGGGCAGCCAGGAGACCATCAGCAGGATCCTGGACGCCGCCACAGCTAACGATCTCTTCGGCAGGAAGTACGCATGGTACGCCCTCTCCAAGGTAAGCTCTCTCTCTCTCTGCCTGAGCTGCAGCCCCTCGCCGGCCACACCATCTGTCTGGTAAGTTTTAGCTCAGGTAACCCAGCGCCTTCCCTGTGCTACACCATCTGAGGTATGTCGTCTCCATCGTAGTACATCTTTAAAGTATACTATTGCTGAATGTTGTCCACTTTTAGTTACGTCCATCGTAAGGTTCGTCCAGTGTAAGGTTCGTCCACTGTGAGGTACGTCTACTCTAAGGTTCGTCACTGTAAGGTTCGTCACTGTAAGGTTCGTCCACTGTAAGGTTCGTCCACTCTAAGGTACGTCCACTCTAAGGTTCGTCCACTGTAAGGTTCGTCCACTCTAAGGTACGTCCACTCTAAGGTTCGTCACTGTAAGGTACGTCCACTGTAAGGCTCGTCCACCGTAAGGTTCGTCCACTGTGAGGTACGTCCACTGTAAGGTTCGTCCACTGTAAGGTTCGTCCACTCTAAGGTACGTCCACTCTAAGGTTCGTCCACTGTAAGGTATGTCCACTGTAAGGCTCGTCCACCGTAAGGTTCGTCCACTGTGAGGTACGTCCACTCTAAGGTTCGTCAACTGTAAGGTTCGTCTACTGTAAGGTTTGTTCACTCTAAAGTTCGTTCATTCTAAGGTTCGTCACTGTAAGGCTCATTCACTGTAGGGTTCGTCCACTGTAAGGTTCGTCCACTGTAAGGTTCGTCCGCTCTAAATTTCGTCCACTGTAAGGTACATCCACTCTGAGATTCGTCCACTGTAAGGTTCGTCCACTGCAAGGTTCGTCCACTGTAAGGTACGTCTACTCTAAGGTTCGTCCACTGTAAGCTTCGGCCACTGTAAGGTTGGTCCACTCTAAAGTTCGTCCACTCTAAGGTTCGTCCACTGTAAGGTTTGTCCACTTTAAGGTTCATTCACTGTAAGGTTCGTCCACTGTAAGGTTCGTCCATTGTAAGGTTCGTCCACTGTAAGGTTTGTCCACTTTAAGGTTCATTCACTGTAAGGTTCGTCCACTGTAAGGTTCGTCCACTGTAAGGTTCATCCACTGCAAGGTTCGTCCACTGTAAGGTTCGTCCACTGTGAGGTACGCCTACTCTAAGGTTCGTCCACTGTGAGGTACGTCTACTCTAAGGTTCGTCCACTCTAAGGTTCGTCCACTGTAAGTTACGTCCACTGTAAGGTTCGTCCATTGTAAGGTTCGTCCACTGTAAGGTTCGTCCACTCTATAAAGTTCGTCCACTTTAAAGTTCGTCCCCTGTAAAGTTCGTCCACTGCAAGGTTCGTCCACTGTAAGGTATGTCCACTGTAAGGTTCGTCCACTGTAAGGTTCGTCTACTGCAAGGTTCGTCCACTTTAAAGTTCGTCCATTCTAAGGTTCGTCCACTGTAAGGTTCATCCACTGCAAGGTTCATTCACTGTAAGGTTCGTCCACTGTAAGGTTCGTCCACTCTAAGGTTCGTCCACTCTAAAGTTCGTCCTCTGTAAGGTACATTTACTCTAAGATTCGTCCACTGTAAGGTTCGTCCACTGCAAGGTTCGTCCACTGTAAGGTACGTCCACTCTAAGGTTCGTCCACTGTAAGGTTCGGCCACTGTAAGGTTCGTCCATTCTAAAGTTCGTCCACTCTAAGGCTCGTCCACTGTAAGGTTTGTCCACTGTAAGGTTCATTCACTGTAAGGCTCGTCCACTGTAAGGTTCGTCCACTGTAAGGTTCGTCCACTGCAAGGTTCGTCCACTCTAAGGTACGTCCACTCTAAGGTTCGTTCACTGTAAGGTTCGTCCACTGTAAGGTTCGTCCACTGCAAGGTCCGTCCACTGTAAGGTTCGTCCACTGTAAGGCTCGTCCACTGTAAGGTACGTCCACTGTAAGGTTCGTCCACTGTAAGGTTAGTCCACTCTAAGGCTCGTCCACTCTAAAGTTCGTCCACTGTAAGGTTCGTCCACTGTAAGGTTCGTCCACTCTAGAGCTCTTCCACTGAAAAGTTCGTCCACTCTAAAGTTCGTCCACTGCAAGGTTCGTCCACTGTAAGGTATGTCCACTGTAAGGTTAGTCCACTCTAAGGTTCGTCCACTCTAAAGTTCGTCCACTGTAAGGTTCGTCCACTGTAAGGTTCGTTCACTCTAAAGTTCGTCCATTCTAAGGTTCGTCCACTGTAATATTCTTTCACTGTAGGGTTCGTCCACTGTAAGGTTCGTCCACTCTAAGGTTCGTCCACTCTAAATTTCGTCCACTGTAAGGTACATCCACTCTGAGATTCGTCCACTGTAAGGTTCGTCCACTGCAAGGTTCGTCCACTGTAAGGTACGTCCACTCTAAGGTTCGTCCACTCTAAATTTCGTCCACTGTAAGGTACATCTACTCTGAGATTCGTCCACTGTAAGGTTCGTCCACTGCAAGGTTCGTCCACTGTAAGGTACGTCCACTCTAAGTTTCGTCCACTCTAAATTTCGTCCACTGTAAGGTACATCCACTCTGAGATTCGTCCACTGTAAGGTTCGTCCACTGCAAGGTTCGTCCACTGTAAGGTACGTCCACTCTAAGGCTCGTCCACTGTGAGGTACGTCCACTGTAAGGTTCGTCCACTGCAAGGTTCGTCCACTGTAAGGTTCGTCCACTCTAAGGCTCGTCCACTGTGAGGTTCGTCCACTGTAAGGCTCGTCCACTGTGAGGTTCGTGCACTCTGTGTTCCCTCAGCTGCTGTGATGGTTTTCCTGAAGCTATACCTAGCTATGGTCATGTCATTTTCGTTGACCATATCACCTCAGGTTTGTGTGTCAAGAGCAATGGAAAGACTTCAAAATTGCCCATGTAAGATCGGGATTTTTTTCGTGACTGTCAGTCGTGATCACCAACATTACATGCAGTGTTGAATGCGACCTCAAAATCAATTTGTCTGTGATGTATCTTACCAATCTTTTCTCCAACTACAACATTATCAACCAGATCTTCATTTGTAGTTAGAACTAAATCTAATATATTCGCGTCACGTGTAGCTTTCTCGACTAATTGGATTAGGACACTATCAAAATATTTAGGTAGAGTCCACGGCCGGAGCTACTGAAGAGGGATTTTCCCCATTTAATACCTGTATGTTAAAATCATTTAATACCTGTATGTTAGAATCATTTAATATCAGTATGTTAAAATCATTTAATACCTGTATGTTAAAATCATTTAATACCTGTATGTTAAAATTACTTGATATCAGTATGTTAGAATCATTTAATACCTGTATGTTGAAATCACTTGATATCAGTATGTTAAAATCCTTTAATACCTGTATGTTGAAATCACTTGATATCAGTATGTTAAAATCCTTTAATACCTGTATGTTAAGATAATTTAATACCTGTATGTTAAGATAATCTATTACCCGTTTGTTAAAATCTCCTGATATGATTGAGTCTTGCTCATTACAATATTCTGCTAACTGCTGCTAACTGATGCTGACTGATGCTAACTGATGCTAAAATCTTTTGTCTACAACTGGTGTCTGTGACAGTGGCCTATACACAACATTTTAAACAGCTCCAACAGTTATCACAACGGGATTTAAATGATTTTTAACAAGGATCAGGAGGCCACCTCCCACTTTGTTTACCAGTCACTATTAAACAGAATGTAGCTTGGATCTGAGTATTGGCTGAGGAAATCTCTGTTGCTGTTATCTAAACAAGATTGGGAAATAGCGATCATATTTTCCTCTAACGCTGTTGTCACTATCGAGACTTTATTTCATCTACTGCCAGCGTTGACATGCAACACTCGCACCTCCCACTTCATTCAGGTGTTGTTGTCCTTCATAATACTGCAGGTACAAATGCTGCCACAACTTTATGATCTCAACTCCTTCCTGAAAACAGAGATTCACTCATCCTACTTGATATAACTCTTCATACTTGATATATCTCATCATGCTTAATGTATGTCATTATACTTGTTATATCTCATCATGCTAGATGGTCTCATATTGAATATATCACATCATGTTTGATGTATCTCATCATACCAGATATATCTCATCATTCTACATAAATATCATCACGCTTGATATATCTCATCATACTAGATATATCTCATTATACTGGATATATCTCATCATATCTTTTAAGTTGAGGCTCCTGTCACGCACAGATATTCGCATCAAGACCGGACCTTAGCTGAGATATAGAGGGAAATATGGAGTGGGGAAAAGACTAGACAAGGGAAAGTATTGACTTCTCCAGGACGTGAATTTTTTTTTTTCTAGAATGTGCACCAGGTAGTAGTTACTGGGAAAGACATGAGAAGGTAGAGAGTTCCAAAGCCCCGAGGTACAGAGAGAGAAACAGTAATCAAAACGGCCCACCCTTGAACTGCCTGCTCAGTAATCATGTGACGCAGCAGCTTGCTGAGTATTGCGTGGCCTAGCTGGTGGTGGGGGGCACACAAGCAGCCAGCTCTCGGGAGCAAAAACCAGAGTAATACCTATAAAAGAAAGTGAATCAATATTGCGGCGTAGGACAAGAGGATCAAGTTTGGATGTTAACCCGGGAGAATTTATAAGGCGGACCGCTTTCAACTCATCTATGTCCAGTAAGGATGCAAAGCTAGAACTACTCAAAATGTGATCAGTACTCCATACAGGAAGGAATCAGTCCCTTATATAAACGGAGCAACTGTTCAGAGAAGGAAAGAAGCTTCGATATCCAAACAGGACACACATTATCTTATAGACAGACCGAGCTATTCCTGTAATGTGGAGTTTCCAAGAAAGAGTGGATGTTACAGTAATGACAAGTATGTTTATTGAGTCAAGAGGTGGAATTACCGAACAGTCAAAGGAGAGACGAGACTTGTATGGAGTTTTAGATTGGGAAATGGGTAGAAACTGGTTCTTAGAGGCATTAGACTTAACTAGACTTCGTCTACTCCACTGAGATATTCTGTCCAAGTCTGAGTTTACCGAGGAAGTTGTGTCAAGACGAGATAGAGATCCAGCGAGAGAGGAAGGAGCAGAGGTGCGGGATGCCGGTGAAAGCAGTGTGGAATCGTCAGCATATGAGTGCATTGGATTATTTTTGGAGGAGAGAAAATCGTTGAAAAAATTATAGAAAAAGTGTAGAGGACAGGACAGAACCTTGAGGGACACCGATGTTGTTGGAGAAAAGGGGAGTAGGCTGATCCAGCCGATCGGCCAGAGAGATATGAAGGATCAAGGTGAGGGAGGGAAGCCAAAAGAAGGAAGCTTAGAGATGAGGCCCCGATACGACACCCTAACAAAAGCTTTGGATGTATCACAGGGATGATGACCAGACATTAGTGAGACAGGAAAGAATATCAACAATGGATCTTGCCTTACGGAAGCCATGCTGGTGGTCAGAGAGAAGAACGTGAACCTAGGGGTGTTTAAGGATATGGGAGGTGAGGAAGGATTCAGAGACTTTGGAAATGATATATGTCAAAGCAATAGGACGGTAGTTAGAGGGCCAGAACGGTCAATCTTCTTGAGGATGAGATGTATCAGTGCTTGCTTCTAAGGAGAAGGAAAAGTTTTGATTTTAAACATAAACGGAACAAACGAGCAAGCACAGGTGCAAGTTTGGAAGCACACTCCTTCAGTCCACGAGGATGGATGCCATCAGAACCATAAGCCTTGCTTGTGTACAGAGAAAGAAGCGCTTTTCGGACAGTCCGAAAAGAGATTACGGGGAGAAGCATAGGATTTGTAAGAGGAGCATCAGGGGGTGAAGGAATGTTAGAATCATCCAAGGTGGAGTTAGAGGAGAAACGGGAACCAGAGTTGCTTTGTCTGCTGGAGGGACAGCTATAGTGCCGCCACAACGGAAAAGTGAAGGGAAGGTAGAGCGACAGAAGTTGTTAGAGATGCCCTTAGCTAAAGACCAGAAAGATCTATCAGTGGATGACGAGGAGAGGTTATCACACTTCCTTTGAATAAAGGAACGCCTCGCCTCACGGAAGAAGAGTTTTTCCAAGCCCGATATTCCTGGTCCCTCGCTTGAATGATCTCAGAACAGGAACGGTTGAACCATTGATTGGATGAAGAGGTCGTCTTGGAGGAAGAGGGGATAAATGCTTCCATTCCTGCAAGAATCACCTCTGCTATGCGTCTGGCGGAGACAGAAGCATCACCACATAAGAGACAGTAATTTACCCAGGGAAAGTCAGAGAAGAATTTACATAAGATATTCCAGTCAGCTTTGTTGAGGTGTCAGTATTTACGCTTAGAATGAGCTGCTGGAGGAGAGGTGCGGTTAGAATAGATATATTTATGAGAGTGTGATCAGATGAACCAACTGGGGCCAGATTGTGTAGTTACAGTGGGATGAACTAGAGGTGAAAAACAAATCCAGAATATCAGTAGAATGGTCACAGCGGTCAGGTATATGGGTAGAGGGAAATGATTTGCTCTAAGTTATTGAGACGAGTACGTGAGGGCTTCAATCCCTCCACCATCCGTATGAGAGGAATTCAACCATTCCCTATGGTGAACGTTGAAATCCCCGAGGTAGAGGATCCCGGCTTGCGGGTGAGAGGATGTCACAGTCTCATGGCGGGAGTTTAGATAGTCCAAGAAAGATATGAAATGTGTAGACATAGGAGAGCAGTAGGCGAAACTGAGGAAAAGTGTGGTAGGTGGGAGACAGACCTTGAGCCACATAACATCAAAGTTTGGAGAGTGAAGGTGCTGGAGGCGTGCAACAGGTATGTTGATGTTAGAATAAGCAACACCAGGATGAGTATACTAATTACATCTCATCATGTTTGATACTTCTCATCATACTAGATATATCTCATGATGATGTATCTCATCATACTAGATATACAACATAATGTCTGATCTACATTGTCATACTATATACACCTCATTATACTAGACATATCTCATCATGCTTGATATATCTCATCACACTGGATATATCTCATCATTCTTGATATATCTCATCGCACTAAATATATCTCATCACACTAGATATATGTTATTACGCTAGGTATATCTCATCATACAAAATCTATCTCATCATGATGGATCTCTTCATACTAGGTATATCTCATCATACTAGATATATGTCGTCACACTAGACATATCTCACCATGATGTATTTCAGCATACATATGTTATAGGTATATATGTTGCAGGGCATATTCATGTAAATATATGTACCTGAAACAGTGACGACAGTAGCAGTATTGATGTTCTCTTCCTAGGATAACGATCACAAGTACTGATGTTCTCCTCCTAGGATAACGATCACAAGTATTGATGTTCTCCTCCTAGGATAACGATCACAAGTACTAATGTTCTCCTCCTAGGATAACGATCACAAGTATTGATGTTCTCTTCCTAGGATAACGATCACAAGTATTGATGTTCTCTTCCTAGGATAACGATCACAAGTATTGATGTTCTCTTCCTAGGATAACGATCACAAGTACTGATGTTCTCTTCCTAGGATAACGATCACAAGTATTGATGTTCTCTTCCTAGGATAACGATCACAAGTACTGATGTTCTCCTCCTAGGATAACGATCACAAGTATTGATGTTCTCCTCCTAGGATAACGATCACAAGTTCTTATTTTCTCTTCCTAGGATAATGATTTCAAGCACTGATTTTCTCTTCCTAGGATAACGATCACAAGTACTGATGTTCTCTTCCAAGGATAACGATCACAAGTACTGATGTTCTCTTCCTAGGATAACGATCACAAGTATTGATGTTCTCTTCCTAGGATAACGATCACAAGTTCTTATTTTCTCTTCCTAGGATAACGATCACAAGTACTGATTTTCTCTTCCTAGGATAACGATCACAAGTACTGATGTTCTCTTCCAAGGATAACGATCACAAGTACTGATGTTCTCTTCCTAGGATAACGATCACAAGTATTGATGTTCTCTTCCTAGGATAACGATCACCAGTATTGATGTTCTCTTCCTAGGATAACGATCACAAGTATTGATGTTCTCCTCCTAGGATAACGATCACAAGTATTGATGTTCTCCTCCTAGGATAACGATCACAAGTACTGATGTTCTCTTCCTAGGATAACGATCACAAGTACTGATGTTCTCTTCCAAGGATAACGATCACAAGTACTGATGTTCTCTTCCTAGGATAACGATCACAAGTACTGATGTTCTCTTCCTAGGATAACGATCACCAGTATTGATGTTCTCTTCCTAGGATAACGATCACAAGTATTGATGTTCTCTTCCTAGGATAACGATCACAAGTATTGATGTTCTCTTCCTACCATAACGATCACAAGTACTGATGTTCTCTTCCTAGGATAACGATCACCAGTATTGATGTTCTCTTCCTAGGATAACGATCACAAGTATTGATGTTCTCTTCCTAGGATAACGATCACAAGTATTGATGTTCTCCTCCTAGGATAACGATCACAAGTTCTTATTTTCTCTTCCTAGGATAATGATTTCAAGAACTGATTTTCTCTTCCTAGGATAACGAGGACATCCAGTGTGGTTGTGAGAACGCGTCTGTCGTGTTTCTGAGGCCACAGCCCAACGCGGACACACGCGGGAGACTCAATATGCTACAACGAGACTTCCAGCTGACGGCCACGCCTGAGATCGACTCCGCCTTCTACTTCGACTACACAATAAGAGGCATTAAGGCCGCTGCGTAAGTCTTGCATGTAATTACCAAGACCCATGTCATCACCAGGTGTGGTACAGTATGATCATCACCAGGTGTGGTACAGTATGGTCATCACCAGGTGTGGTACAGTATGGTCATCACCAGGCGTGGTACAGTATGGTCATCACCAGGTGTGGTACAGTATGGTCATCACCAGGTGTGGTACAGTATGGTCATCACCAGGTGTGGTACAGTATGGTCATCACCAGGTGTGGTACAGCATGGTCATCACCAGGTGTGGTACAGTATGGTCATCACCAGGTGTGGTACAGTATGGTCATCACCAGTTGTGGTACAGTATGGTCATCACCAGGTGTGGTACAGTATGGACATCACCAGGTGTGGTACAGTATGGTCATCACCAGGTGTGGTACAGTATGGTCATCACCAGGTGTGGTACAGTGTGGTCATCACCAGGTGTGGTACAGCATGGTCATCACCAGGTGTGGTACAGTATGGTCATCACCAGGTGTGGTACAGTATGGACATATTTGAAGGAACAGTGGTTCCAACAATGTTATATAGTTGCGAGGCGTGGGCTATGGATAGAGTTGTGCGCAGGAGGGTGGATGTGCTGGAAATGAGATGTTTGAGGACAATATGTGGTGTGAGGTGGTTTGATCGAGTAAGTAATGAAAGGGTAAGAGATATGTGTGGTTATAATGAGAGTGTGGTTGAGAGAGCAGAAGAGGGTGTTTTGAAATGGTTTGGTCGCATGGAGAGAATGAGTGAGGAAAGATTGACCAAAAGGATATATGTGTCGGAGGTGGAGGGAACGAGGAGAAGTGGGAGACCATTTTGAAGGTGGAAGGATGGGACGAGAAAGATTTTGAGCGATCGGGGCCTAAACATACAGGAGGGTGAAAGGCGTGCAAGGAATAGAGTGAATTGGATCGGTGTGGTATACCGGGGTCGACGTGCTGTCACTGGACTGAACCAGGGCATGTGAAGCGTCTGGGGTAAACCACGGAAGGTTTTGTGGGGCCTGGATGTGGAAAGGGAGCTGTGATTTCGGTACATTATACATGACAGATAGAGACTGAGTGTGGACGAATATGACCTTTGTTATCTTTTCCTAGCACTACATCGCGCTCATGCGAGGGGTAGCCATGCTGTTTCCTGTGGTGACGGTCAGCGCTAAAAATGGATGAATGCAAGCACATATGAATATGTACATGTATATATATGTGTATGTCTGTGCATGTGTATGTATATGTATGTATATGTTGATATATATATATATATATATATATATATATATATATATATATATATATATATATATATATATATATATATATATATATATTTTCTTCTTTCATACTATTCGCCATCTCCCGCGTTAGCGAGGTAGCGCTAAGAACAGAGGACCGGGCCCCTGAGGGAATATCCCCACCCGGCCCCCTTCTCTGCTCCTTCTTTTGAAAAAAAAAAAAAAAAAAAAAAAAAAGTTAAAATGTATAGGTATGTATATGTGCGTGTGTGGACGTATGTATATACATGTGTATGGGGTGGGTTGGGCCATTTCTTTCGTCTGTTTCCTTGCGCTACCTCGCAAACGCGGGAGACAGCGACAAAGGAAAGTAAAAAAGAAATATATATATATCCCTGGGGATAGAGGTGAAAGAATACTTTGCACGCATTGCCCACGTATTGTAGGAGGCGAATAAAGGGTACGGGAGCGGGGGACTAGAAACTCTCCATTCCTTGTATTTTAACTTTCTAAAAGGGGAAACAGAAGGAGTCACGCGGGGAGTGCTCATCCTCCTCGAAGGCTCAGATTGGGGTGTCTAAATGTGTGTGGATGTAACCAAGATGAGAAAAAAGGAGAGATAGGTAGTATGTTTGAGGAAAGAAACCTGGATGTTTTGGCTCTGAGTGAAACGAAGCTCAAGGGTAAAGGGGAAGAGTGGTTTTGGAATGTTTTGGGAGTAAATTGAGGGGTTAGTGAGAGGACATGAACAAGGGAAGGAGTGGCACTACTTCTGAAAAAAAATTGTGGGAGTATGTGATAGAGTGTAAGAAAGTAAACTCGAGAATGATATGGGTAAAACTGAAAGTGGATGGAGAAAGATGGGTGATTATTGGTGCCTATGCACCTGGGCATGAGAAGAAAGATCATGAGAGGCAAGTGTTTTGGGAGCAGCTGAGTGAGTGTGTTAGCAGTTTTGATGCACGAGACCGGGTTATAGTGATGGGTGATATGAATACAAAGGTGAATAGCGTGGCAGTTGAGGGAATAATTGGTTTACATGGTGTGTTCAGTGTTGTAAATGGAAATGGTGAAGAACTTGTAGATTTGTGTGCTGAAAAAGGACTGGTGGTTGGGAAAACCCGCTTTATAAAGAGAGATATACATAAGTATACGTATGTAAGTAGGAGAGATGGCCAGAGAGCGTTACTGAATAACATGTTAATTGATAAGCGTGTGAAAGAAAAACCTTTGGATATTAATGTGTCGAGAGGTGCTACTGGAGGGATGTCTGATCATTATCTTGTAGAGGCGAAGGTAAATATTTGTTGAGGTTTTCAGAAAAGAAGAGAGAATGTTCGGGTGAAGAGAGTGGTGAAAGTAGGTGTGCTTGGGAAGGAGACTTGTGTGAGGAAGTTCCAGGAAAGAATGAGTGCAGAATGGAAAAAGATGAAAGCAAAGGACGTAAGTTGAGTGGGGGAGGAATGGGATGTATTTAGGGAAACAGTGATGGTTTGCGCAAAAGATGCTTGTGGCATGAGAAGCGTGGGAGGTGGGTTGATTTGAAAGGGTAGTGAGTGGTGGGATGAAGAAGTAAGATTATTAGTGAAAGAGAAGAGAGAGGCATTTGGACGTTTTTCAAGGAAATAGTGCAAATGACTGGGAGATGTGTAAAAGAAAGAGGCATATGGCCAAGAGAAAGGTGCAAGAGGTGAAAAAGAGGGCAAATGAGAGCTGGGGTGATAGAGTATCATTAAATTTTAGGGAGAATAAAAAGATGTTTTGGAAGGAGGTAAATAAAGTGCGTAAGACAAAAGAACAAATAGGAACATCGGTGAAGGAGGCTAATGGGGAGGTAATGAAAAGTAGCGGTGATGTGAGAAGGTGATGGAGTGAGTATTTTGAAGGTCTATTGAATGTGTTAGATGATAGAGTGGCAGATATAGGGTGCTTGGGTCGAGGTGGTGTGCGAAGTGAGAGGGTTGGGGAGAATGATTTGGTAAACAGAGAAGAGGTAGTGAAAGCTTTGCGGAAGGTGAAAACCGGTAAGGCGTCGGGTTTGGATGGTATTGCAGTGGAAATTATCAAAAAAGGAGGTGACTGTGCTATTGACTGGTTGGTAAGGATATTTAATGTATGTATGGCTCATGGTGAAGTGCCTGAGGATTGGCGTGATGCATGCATAGTGTCATTGTACAAAGGCAAAGGGGATAAAGGTGAGTGTTCAAATTACGGAGGTATAAATTTGTTGAGTATTCGTGGGAAATTATATGGGACGGTATTGATTGTAGGGTGGAGTCATGTACAGGGCATCAGATTGGGGAAGCGCAGTGTGGTTTCAGAAGTGGTAGAGGATGTGTGGATCAGGTGTTTGCTTTGAAGAATGTATGTGAGAAATACTTAGAAAAGCAGATGGTTTTGCATGTAGCATTTATGGATCTGGAGGAGGCATATGATAGAGTTGATAGAGATGCTCTGGGGAAGGTATTTAGAGTGTATGGTGTTGGAGGCAAGTTGCTAGAAGCAGTGAAAAGTGTTTATAGAGGATATAAGGCATGTGTACGAGTAGGAAGGGAGGAAAATGATTGATTCTCAGTGAATGTCGGTTTGCTTCAGGGGTGTGTGATGTCTCTATGGTTGTTAAATTTGTTTATGGATGGGGTTGTTAAGGAGGTGAATGCAAGAGTTTTGGAGAGAGGGGCAAGTATGCAGTCTGTTGTGGATGAAAGAGCTTGGGAAGTGAGTCAGTTGTCGTTCGCTGATGATACAGCGCTGGTGGCTGATTCGGGTGAGAAACTGCAGAAGCTGGTGACTGAGTTTGGTAAAGTGTGTGAAAGAAGAAAGCTGAGAGTAAATGTGAATAAGAGCAAGGTTATTAGGTTGAGTAGGGTTGTGGGACAAGTAAATTGGGAGGTAAGTTTGAATGCAGGAAAACTGGAGGAAGTGAAGGGTTTTAGATATCTGGGAGTGGATTTGGCAGCAGCTGGAACCATGGAAGCGGAAGTGAGTCACAGGGTGGGGAGGGGGCGAAAGTTCTGGGAGCGTTGAAAAGTGTTTGGAAGGCGAGAACGTTATCTCGGAAAGCAAAAGTGGGAATGTTTGAAGGAATAGTGGTTCCAACAATGTTGTATGGTTGCGAGGCGTGGGCTATAGATAGGGTTGTTCGGAGGAGGGTAGATGTGTTGGAAATGAGATGTTTGAGGACAATATGTGATGTGAGGTGGTTTGATCGAGTAAGTAATGAAAGGGTAAGAGAGATGTGTGGTAATAAAAAGAGTGTGGTTGAGAGTTGAAGAGGATGTATTGAAATGGTTTGGTCACATGGAGAGAATGAGTGAGGAAAGATTGACAAAGAGGATATATGTGTCAGAGGTGGAGGGAACGAGAACTGAGAGTATATATCATACATCTATTTCTTATACTTTGTCGCTGTTTCCCGCGTTAGCGAGGTAGCGCAAGGAAACAGACGAAAAAATGGCCCAACCCACCCACATCCACATGTATATACATACACGTCCACACATGCACATATACATACCCATACATTTAAACGTATGCATATATATACATACACAGACATATACATAAATACGCACGTACATAATTCATACTTGCTGCCTTTATTGATTCCTGTCGCCACCCCGCCACACATAAAATGACAACCCCCTCCCCCCGCACGTGCGCTAGGTAGCGCTAGGAAAAGACAACAGAGGCCACAATCGTTCACATTCAGTCTCTAGCTGTCATGTGTAATGCACCGAAACCACAGCTCCCTTTCCACATCTGGCCCCATAAAAATTTCCATGGTTAACCCCAGACGCTTCACATGCCCTGGTTCAATCCACAGTAAGAGTTAGGACCTGGTACTTGGGGCACATAATACCACATTAAGAGTTAGTACCTGGTACTTGGGGCACATAGCACCACATTATGAATTAGTGTCTGGTACCTGGGGCACATAGCACCACATTATGAGTTAGTACCTGGTACTTGGGGCACATAGTACCACATTATGAGCTAGTATGTGAGTTGTGAGTCATGAGGCGGCAGAGATAACGTTAGTCCTGCTTCCTCAACAGCAAGATGGCAACGGAGGGTAAATACGACAACTTCAAGTACGTCAGATGTGAGGAGTTTGATGAACAGGATCCTCCTGTACGGGAGAACTTCGACCTTCGTTCCGCACTGAAGTCGGTGAGTCAGGTCAAAGGTCACGGTAATGCCAAATGCTTGGTTTTAGAATCAAAACTGTTGACCTTCTTTTTTAAGATGAGGAGATTATGTTGTAATATGACACGTAACACTTCACACTAGACTGGCAGTATTCACAATACAATCGTCATGATATAGAAATATTGTCACTAGAAAATGTCTTATGTTAATCATTTGATAGAAAAATGTTCAAGAATAACAGTAAATTATGCAGGTATATCAACTTTGTCTTTGCAAATTAGAAACTTAATGATCATATCCTGAGCGTTTGGCCACCGATATTTGGGTAGAATGTGTCTCCAGTTGATACTTTCCAATAAAATATCCATGTCAGTATACTCCTTCTATGACGGATGTAAGAAGTGGTGACTGATCTCTGCTTTCATTACTAGTCTCCTCTACATAAACTGGAAACTTAGAACACGTTTACTGGTCTTGTTCTACAAGTTCAAGTTTTCTGTCACCTGTCCGACCCATGTACTACTGACTCTGTAGGGAGGAGGATAGTGTGTTTGGTACAGACTTGTGGGACCATTTTAGTCATGGTAGATCTCTGGACACCAGGGAGGGTCTTCACTTAAATGAAATAGGGAAATCCTGCCTTGGCAGAGTACCGGATGAGAATAATAGACCTTATTTCTGATAGAGATAAACTACTCAGGAGAGCAAATCATGGTCGAGCTAACGATGGAACTAGCAGAGTGGGGGAGGGTGAGGGAGTAGCTGTGTGGTGGGTGGGTGTGTCTGAGTGTGGACGTATCTGAGGAACAATGTAGAGGATGGATGGCACCTTGGCGGTAAGGATCCTCGGGGAGTAGCGGTGACCTTACTGGCAGAGGAATTAGCAAAGAAAGGTCAAGTAAGGTCAGTTGGGGACAACTCAGGCAGTATATGTAGCGGGTTAGCACAGCTACAGGTCATCTTTCTGGTAAGATGACCTGGTAAGGTCCAGTGCGGGGAGGGTCAGAGTAACGCGGCCAACCCAACACAGATGGAGAACCGTCTCTCTCCCGCTGCTGCACACGACGCCCACATTAACACTGGTAATACAAACACGCATCAGACCCACAATAAACGAAGGAATTAGACCATTACGAAACGAACATGACGCACTAACTACTGATGAAAAGGAAATGGTTACCATACTAAACTATTCTTTCAACTCTGTATTGACAATTGAAGAAACATCTCGAATACCACAACCAATGAAAATGTTTCAAGGATCTGATGAAGAAGAGTTGAAGGTTACAGAAATAAAGAACTCTGAAGTACTTAAATACCTGGACCAATTAAATCCTAACAAATCCCACGGCCCAGATAACTTAACTCCAAGATTTTTAAAGGAGGTCAGGAGACAGCTGATATACACCATAACAAAAATATTCAACAAATCTCTATCAGATGATCAGGTGCCAACTGACTGGAAACTAGCAAATGTTTCTCCTATATATAAACAGGAAGACAAAAAGTGTGCCTTGAACTACTGCCCAATTAGCCTTACGCCAGTGTTAGTAAACGATAGGAAAAATGATACGAGATACGTGTAGTATTAAACAGCGAAGCCTCAGATTGGCTAGACGTAACGAGTGGTGTGCCACATGGGTCGCTCCTAGGTCCAATCCTTTTCATAATATACATTAATGACCTAGAACTCGGTCTCATATCTAAGATCTCCAAATTTGCTGACGATACTAAACTAAGAGGTAGAGCTGTAAACAGGCGGGACTGCGAAATGATTCAAAGATCTTAACTTACTAGCAGAGTGGTCAGACAGATGGCAAATGAAGTTTAATGTAGACAAGCGTAAAGTTATGCACATTGGAGACAAGAATATGCGTTACGACTACAAACTATTCGGAAACTCTCTAACTAAAGTAATTGAAGAAAAGGACCTTGGAGTTGTCATTAGCAACAATCTGAAATACACTAAACAGTGTCAAGCAGCAAGAAAAAAAAGGTAACCAAATGTTAGGTTTCATAGCCAGGAACACAAGACACCAGAAACAATTCTCACACTTTATAATTCTCTAGTCAGACCAAACCTTGAATATGGAGTCCAGTTTGGGTCCCAAACTATAATAAAGACGAGGAAAATTTAGAGCAAGTACAAAGACGCGCGACAAAACTGATCCCATCACTTAGAAATCTGACATACGAAGAGAGGCTAAAACGATTGGATCTCTTCTCCCTTAATAAAACGTAGACTTCACGACGACTTAATCCAAGTGTTCACAATTCTGAACAAGTTTGATAGATGAACCACGAACATCTTTTCAAAATACAAGAAAATACGGTTACCAGGACAAATGAAATAAAACTTAAAGCTAAAAGATGTATTACGGACGCGAGAAAAATCTTTTCCCATAGATGTGTTGAGCACTGGAATAAGTTACCGTCAGACGTATTGAATGCTAAGACTATAAATACCTTCAATAGTCATTTAGACAAATATCTTATAAAGTCAAGCATACTCTGAGGAAAACGCCAGAAATAAACTGTATAAACGACAGTGGTAACAGGGACACTAGAAGGCTAATGTGCAGCAACAGGGAGTTAGTGATAGCTTAAAAACAGCCGACCAGAATTACATTTTCTTGAGTTTAAAAAGAATTCTTTTTTACCAGACTACCCAGTCGTGGGCCAATCCTGATGTCTGTCTTTCTCATGTAATCTCATGTAAACTCCAAGATCTTCTGTCAACTGTCCTTCCCATGTACTGCTAACTCCCAGGTCTACTGTTACTTGTCCTTCCTTCTTTTTTTTTTTTTACTGTTCCATAGATCCTCTGTCACCTGTCCTTTCCAGGCATTACTGACCGTCACATCATCTGTCACCTGTCCTTTCCAGGCATTACTGACCGTCACATCATCTGTCACCTGTCCTTTCCAGGCATTACTGACCGTCACATCATCTGTCACCTATCCTTTCCAGGCATTACTGACCGTCACATCATCTGTCACCTGTCCATAGCCATGTAGTACTAAGTCTCAGGTCTACTGTCACCTGTCCTTCCCACGTACCACTCGACCCAAAGGCTCATGTATCACTTTTTCTTAGGTGTCGGTGGTAGATACGTGGGCTCCCATCTCCTGGGACGGTAACGGTAACACCTTCCTGGACATCCCGCTTACCATGGACAAGTTCATGGTGCTGCAGGGGCGGACGGCAGAGCGCAAGGCCTTGGGCGAGTGGGACGCAGGCATGCCAGGAACCCTCATGTTCAAGTCGGGCATGAATCTGGTAGACTTCCAGGTAAGGTCTCCACTGATCACCTTCCTCCAATACTACTTTCCTGATGTTGTCTCCTCCACTTAGGACATTCCTTATGATGCTTCCTCCACCCGAGGCATTACATATGATGCCTCCACTTCCATGGGCATTAACTTCTCCAACGTAGAGCATTTTTATGATGCTTCCTTCATCCAGGACATCGAGTATGATTCTTCTACACTTAGGCAGTTAACTATGATGCCTCCTCCACTAAGGCAGTTCTCACGTTGCCTCCTGTATGTAGGACATTGTCTACGATGATTCCTCCACCTATGATGCTTCTTCCATCTAGAACATTACCAGTGATACCTCTTCCACATAAGGCATTCCCTATAATGCCTCCTCCACCTGGGGCATTACCTATGATGCCTCCTCCACCTGGGGCATTACCTATGATGCCTCCTCCACCTGGGGCATTACCTATGATGCCTCCTCCACCTGAGGCATTACCTATGATGCCTCCTCCACCTGGGGCATTATGTATGATGCCTCCTCCACCTGGGGCATTACCTATGATGCCTCCTCCACCTGGGGCATTATGTATGATGCCTCCTCCACCTGGGGCATTACCTATGATGCCTCCTCCACCTGAGGCATTACCTATGATGCCTCCTCCACCTGGGGCATTATGTATGATGCCTCCTCCACCTGGGGCATTACCTATGATGCCTCCTCCACCTGGGGCATTACCTATGATGCCTCCTCCACCTGGGGCATTACCTATGATGTCATTTCCAACAAGTCCATTTCTTATGATGCTTCCTTCACCTAGAACAATTTTTCTGATGTCTCCTCCACGTATGGCATTGCCAGTGATGCTCCCTTCGCCTAGGGCACTTCCTATGATGCCTCCTTCATCTAAGGCATTCCTTACGATGCCTTCTCCACGTGAGGCATTACCTATGGTTCCTCCTAACTCTAGGACATTGTCTATGATGTCTTGTCCAGCTCGGATATAATGTGATGCCTGCTCTACACAGGGTGTGATGTGTTATCAAGAGTGTAAGACGTGTGTGCAAGTAGGAAGAGAGGAGAGCGAGTTGTTTCAGATGAAGGATGGAATGCAACAGGGTGTATGATGTCACTATGAATGTTCAATGTTTCCTATGTTAGTGAGGTAGCGCCAAGAACAGACGAAGAGAGGCCGTAATCATTCACATCGATTCTCTAGATAGCACGTGCAAAGCACTGAGAACACAGCCTCTGTCTACAATACGGACCAAGAGAGTTTTCCATGTTCCCCCAATCGCTTCACATTCCCTGGTTTAGTCCCTTGACAGCACGTCGACCCTTATATACCACATCGTTCCAGTTCGCTCTTTCCTGCATGTTCAGGCCCAGGTCACTCAAAATGTTCACCAGCCATTCTTCTTCAATTTGCTCTCCCTTTCTCCTTGTTCCTTCCACTTTGTCAATCTTTCTTCACTCATTCTCTCCATATGTCTAAACCATTTCAAGACACCCTCGTCTACGCTCTAACCGGACTCTTTTGATTTCCACACATCTCTCTTACCCTTTCATTACTTACTCGATCAAACTACCTCACACCACATATTGTCCTCAAATATTTGAATTCCTAATACATCCACCCTCCTCCGCACATCCTCATCTATAGCCCATGCCTTGCATCTACATAACATTGATAGTGCTAGTTTGCAATACCTTCAAACATACTAATTTTTGCCATCCCAGATAATGACCTCTAATTACACACTTTCTACAGTGTTCCTAGAACCTTCGTCCCCCACACCCACCCTATGACTCACTTCCGCTTCCATGATTTCGTTTGCTGCTGTGTCCACTCAAAGCAATCTGACCATCTACCCAACTAAACCTAACAAACTTTCTTTTAGTCACACTTGTTCTCAACTTTCTCCTTTTCCATACTCTCCCAAACTCAGTCACCATCTTCTGCTGTTTCTCACTCGAATCTGCCACCAGTGCTTTGTTATTAGTAAACAACAACTGACACTTCCCTGATTCCCCCAAGCCCTAGAGATTGCATACTCACACTTCTCTCCAAGACTCTTGCATTTTCTTTCCTCACTGCCACATCTATATAACAAATTAAAGAGCCATAGTGATGCCACAATTCCTGCCACAGACCAACCTTCACTTGCAACCATTCACTCTCCTCTCCTCCTACTCGAGCACACGCCTTACACCCTTAATAAAAACTTCTCTGCTTTTAACAGCTTACCTCCCACACTACTTATTTGTGAGACTTTTCACAAGGCATCTTTATCTACCCTATCATATGCTTCCTCCAGATCCCTAAATGCCACATAAACCCTTCTGTTTCTCTGAGTATTTCTCACATACATTATTTAAAGCAAACACCTGATCCACACATCCTTTACCACTTCTGAAACCAAGTTGTTCCTTCCGAGTCAGATGATCTATCCATGCCTTCACCCTTTTAGTTATCTTTCTTTTATACAACTTAACAGGTATATTCCAACATTTATGCCTCTGTCCTTTGAACACTCATCTTTATCCCCTTTGTCTTTCTACAGTGGTACTATAAATGCATTGCGCCAATCCTGAGGCACTTTCCCATGATCCATTCACTGATAATCCTTATTAACCAATCAGTAACACAGTCACCCCTTTTCTTAAGAAATTCAACTGCAATACTATCCACCCACTGCCGCCGCCTTGCCGCATTTCATCTTCTGCAAGGCTTTCACCACCTCTTCTTTCTTCACCAAACCATTCTCCCTGACCCCCTCACATCACACACCAACCCGACCCAGAAACCCTACATCTGCCACTCTATCACCAAACACATTCAACTGACTCCCCTGAATCCTTGGTATGCCAATCCTTACGCCGCTGGTGCACCACACTCTATGCCCTAGACCCTTAGTGCACCACATATGATGCTCATGAATCCCCTCCTCCTCAGGTGCACCACACGTGGTACCCCTGGAGCCCTGGTGTACCACACCCGATACCCCTGCACATTTAAAGTACCATACCTGATGGACCCTTGATGCACCACATCTAATATACTTGGACCCATGTTGCACCACACATGACAACCTTGTACCTATGTTGTGTCACACCTGACAACCTTGTACCTATGTTGCACCACAGCTGACAACCTTGTACCCATGTTGCACCACACCTGACAACCTTGTACCTATGTTGTACTACACCTGACAACCTTGTACCTATGTTGTACCACACCTGACAACCTTTTACCTATGTTGTACCACACCTGGGCCCATGTTGTACCACACATGACAACCTAGACCCATGTTGTACCACACCTGACAACCTTGTACCTATGTTGTACCACACCTGGGCCCATGTTGTACCACACCTGACAACCTAGACCCATGTTGTACCACACCTAACGCCTCTGTACCCCTGGCGTACGGTAACTGACATCTGTTATTCCCTCGGCAGGCAGTGACGGTGTACAGGATCACGACGGTACAACAGTCGCCCTTCATCTACAAGCGGACCAATGAGGAGGGTGAGGTCGAGTACTCCGGCTACTGTATCGACCTCATCAACGAGATCAAGGCGATCGTCGACTTCGAGTACGTCTTTAGGGATCAGCCTTAGAGGCGGACGTGATGGTCGACCTCAGAGTAGATCTATGTGGTAAACTTTAGGGATCAGCCCTACAAACAGGTCGTGATGGTCAGCTTTAAAGTATATTTGTGTAGTAAACTTTAAGGATCAGCCTTAAAAAGGTCATCGTGGTCGACCCTAGAGTAGGTTGAAGTGGGAAAGAATGAAGTTGGTGTGTAAAGCATTTAGGATATTTCATCCTGGTCGACATGCATCAAACCCTCTGGAAGGATCGTTTGGTTCAATGTTCAGGACGGGAGTCTCAGACGTAGGTAAGTTGGAATCTTGATTGTTAAGTCAGTTATAGACTTTATTCATAATTCTATAAAGTTGATATTAAGTTATAAGTTTCATATGTTTCTCAGGACAGGTTTTTGTATCATTCATGAAAATAATGTTACAAGTCGTCAACTTGCAAGATGATCCTCACTTATGCAGTGGTCTTATGCAGTGGCCTTATGCAATGGTCTTATGTAATGTTCTCATGCAGTGGCCTTATGTAATGGTCTTATGCAGTGGTCTTATGTAATGGTCTTACTCACTCGACAGTAATGATCTTTTCTTCTCATTCTAATAAATTCAGCAGAAAAAGTATGACCATGTGACGATAGGAAACAGAAGCTGCAGCCCCTGGTGACCTGGTCTGAAACATTGTTATCATGACAACAGCTTAACCTCCTAATGTTTCATGATTTACAAACCTCAGGAAATCTCATTTTAAATTTGGTTAAAGAATGTCATCTTAAAATGAAACATAAATATCACGAAACCTAATAGTTCCTGGTGCGTCCTCATCCTGAATACTGAGCTCAGTTTGGGTCATCCTTCATGAAGAAACACAGAGCGGGAAGCGTTGAGCTAACATAATGATTCCCAGACTGAAGAAACAAACAAATCTTATGACAGCCAACTAAACGCCTTAAACTTATTTAGTTTATAAAGGAGATTAAGACGGGATCTGATATAAGGATTTAAAACCATCAAAAGCTTTGATGATCTCGGTCTAACAAGTTACTTAAGACTTGATTCTTCTGATCACACTCGTAATAATGGACACAAACTCTTAAGCAAAGTCTTTACCGCGAATAAGGTAAAGTACTTTTGCTTCAACAATACTGTTAACATATGGAATGATTTACCAGTTATACTAGTTCAAGGCAGTACTATAGATACGTCAACAATACTGTTAACATATGGAATGATTTACCAGTTATACTAGTTCAAGGCAGTACTATAGATACGTCTAACAAGAGACATGATAGATACTTCGCTGCAGGTGTACGACTCACATTATTTGCGCCTCTATAATCACATGAAGAAAGTGCAGGTTATTCTCTTTGAAATATTTCATCTTTACCACACTAATATCTGATATCTTTCATTACCACACTAATATATGATATCTTTCATTACCACACTAATATATGATATCTTTCATTACCACACTAATATCTGATATCTTTCATTACCACACTAATATATGATATCTTTCATTACCACACTAATATCTGATATCTTTCATTACCACACTAATATCTGATATCTTTCATTACCACACTAATATATGATATCTTTCATTACCACACTAATATCTGATATCTTTCATTACCACACTAATATATGATATCTTTCATTACCACACTAATATCTGATATCTTTCATGACCACACTAATATCTGATATCTTTCATGACCACACTAATATCTGACATCTTTCATTACCACACTAATATCTGATATCTTTCATTACCACACTAATATCTGATATCTTTCATTACCACACTATTTTCTGATATCTTTCATTACCACACTAATATCTGATATCTTTCATTACCACGCTAATATCTGATATCTTTCATTACCACACTAATATCTGATATCTTTCATTACCACACTAATATCTGATATCTTTCATTACCACGCTGATATCTGATATCTTTCATTACCACACTAATATCTGATATCTTTCATTACCACACTATTTTCTGATATCTTTCATTACCACGCTAATATCTGATATCTTTCATTACCACACTATTTTCTGATATCTTTCATTACCACGCTAATATCTGATATCTTTTATTACCACACTATTTTCTGATATCTTTCATTACCATACTAATATCTGATATCTTTCATTACCACACTAATATCTGATATCTTTCATTACCACACTATTTTCTGATATCTTTCATTACCACACTAATATATGATATCTTTCATTACCACACTAATATATGATATCTTTCATTACCACACTAATATATGATATCTTTCATTACCACACTAATATATGATATCTTTCATTACCACACTAATATCTGATATCTTTCATTACCACACTAATATATGATATCTTTCATTACCACACTAATATCTGATATCTTTTATTACCACACTAATATATGATATCTTTCATTACCACACTAATATCTGATATCTTTTATTACCACACTAATATATGATATCTTTCATTACCACACTAATATCTGATATCTTTTATTTACCACACTAATATATGATATCTTTCATTACCACACTAATATCTGATATCTTTTATTACCACACTAATATATGATATCTTTCATTACCACAATAATATCTGATATCTTTTATTACCACACTATTACACACACATTACCACACATTAGTTCATCTTATCAACCTTGTGTCTGACCTTCTCATGATGTTCTTCATGTGTCCCGCTGATGTGGGACATCATCATTACCAGAGTCACTCATCACTAACGTTCATCTCTCCCTCGGGCAGGTATGAGTTGTTTGAGGCTCCAGATGGTAAGTTTGGCACAATGAATGACGACATGGAGTGGAACGGCATGATCAAACAACTCATCGACAAGGTAGGTTGATCTTGTGTTGGCTTACTTTATATATATCTCTCTCTCTGTACACACACACACACACACACACACACACACACACACACACACACACACACACACACACACACACATACGTTGCAGGAATATGGGTAGCTAAAGCCATGTGGTTCAACAAAAGACTTCAAAACACGAAGGTGCTGAGCTATGTGCTGTGATGATGATAGAGGCAGAATCACAGCCAGCCAACATTGGAAAGATATGAGTCTGCGACGTAAATAGAACAGGATAAGAAAGAAGGAACAAAGAAATTTTGGAAAGAATATTGTGGACGAGGCAGTAGACATTCCAATACTTTTCCACAAATCTATAAGGGATTAATTAACAACTGATAAGGCTAAGGGATGGAGAAGCTGTAGAGGATGATGTAAAGATATGCGAGGAACCTAATGGTATGTTGTGTTATCTCAGCAGAAGACACTAGTGGTCTAACACCAGTCAGATGAGTTGGGGAGGAAGCCATGAAATGCACTGAAATATTCAAAAAGATACATGAAGTGAGTACTGAAGATTCTTGGTCCATATATGGTTTATGGTCCTGATGAAGTATCTCCTAAGATCTACTCTGATACACTTTACAACTACGTGAAATGTTAAAGATGTCGCTGAAGAAAGACAGAGTAAGTTAGAACAAAGATCATACCAGTCTTTACGACAGGAGACTGAGAGGAAGCGCTGAACTGCACACTGCACTCTGACCAGCTTGATCTGTAAAACACAGCAAAACGCAGAAAGGATGGCTACCTGGTGACGAGAAACAGCCCTCTACTTGTACCAAACATCGACCTCAACTGTAGAAGAAACGATCGCCACCTTGGACGTGCCTTATGAACGTGCAAATAAACTAGACTCTCGACTTTATCCTGAATCAAAAATATACGAACAGCAATATTCTCATACAGGATATTCCAGAGATGGCCTTCAAAAGCCTCCTTCAGTAGTGGACCAAGAAGGCCCCATTCATGTGTCCCCACAGACGTACGTACCTCCAGACAGACGGTGTCGCCAGGGGTTCCCAGCTGGGAATGCTATTTGCTACATGGCAACTGTGGAGCAGATGGGTTTGAAAGAAATCGAGAAGCCGCCAGCATGATTCATGGACCATATCTTTGTGCGAATTCTCGGGACATGGAGGAGTTGCAAGAGTTGAGGAGGAGGTTTACAGAGAAGTTAAGCCTCAGCTTCACGATAGAAGACAGAGCCTTCTCTCTCCTGGATATATTATCAAAGAAATCAGACGACCACTTCGACGACGTAGTTTACGTCAAACTCACAAATCGTGAACATTGTCGGAACGGCAAGAAAAGAGTACCTCCACCGGTATAAGAACTCCACCATGAATGCTTACGTGAGTAGATCTTATACCAGAACAGTCATGCGGATCCTCATTGATAATGGATGTTCAACAAGGCAAGTCTGCTCCTCTGGTCGGAGGAACCTGGACACATGGTACCGAAGAGCAACACAACCAGACACCTTCAGATCACACAGCAACACTTGACCTCATCCACATTTACTCATGGCCTCCATGTCCTCTTCTTACGAGGAAGAATTAAGACAAACCTGAGCCCACCAACATTAAGACACACCTGAGCCCACCAACATTAAGACAAACCTGAGCCCACCAACATTAAGACTCACCTGAGCCCACCAACATTAAGACAAACCTGAGCCCACCAACATTAAGACACACCTGAGCCCACCAACATTAAGACTCACCTGAGCCCACCAACATTAAGACAAACCTGAGCCCACCAACATTAAGACATACCTGAGCCCACCAACATTAAGACACACCTGAGCCCACCAACATTAAGACACACCTGAGCCCACCAACATTAAGACAAACCTGAGCCCACCAACATTAAGACACACCTGAGCCCACCAACATTAAAAGAAACATGAGCCCACCAACATTAAGACATGCCTGAGCCCACCAACATTAAGACACACCTGAGCCCACCAACATTAAGACACACCTGAGCCCACCAACATCAAGACAAACCTGAGCCCACCAACATTAAGACACACCTGAGTCCACCAACATTAAGACACACCTGAGCCCACCAACATTAAGACACACCTGAGCCCACCAACATTAAGACACACCTGAGCCCACCAACATTAAGACAAACCTGAGCCCACCAACATTAAGACATACCTGAGCCCACCAACATTAAGACATACCTGAGCCCACCAACATTAAGACACACCTGAGCCCACCAACATTAAGACATACATGAGCCCACCAACATTAAGACATACCTGAGCCCACCAACATTAAGACACACCTGAGCCCACCAACATTAAGACAAACCTGAGCCCACCAACATTAAAAGAAACCTGAGCCCACCAACATTAAGACATACCTGAGCCCACCAACATTAAGACATACCTGAGCCCACCAACATTAAGACATACCTGAGCCCACCAACATTAAGACACACCTGAGCCCACCAACATTAAGACAAACCTGAGCCCACCAACATTAAAAGAAACCTGAGCCCACGAACATTAAGACATACCTGAGCCCACCAACATTAAGACAAACCTGAGCCCACCAACATTAAGACATACCTGAGCCCACCAACATTAAGACATACCTGAGCCCACCAACATTAAGACACACCTGAGCCCACCAACATTAAGACACACCTGAGCCCACCAACATTAAGACACACCTGAGTCCACCAACATTAAGACACACCTGAGCCCACCAACATTAAGACAAACCTGAGCCCACCAACATTAAGACATACCTGAGCCCACCAACATTAAGACACACCTGAGCCCACCAACATTAAGACATACCTGAGCCCACCAACATTAAGACACACCTGAGCCAACCAACATTAAGACATACCTGAGCCCACCAACATTAAGACATACCTGAGCCCACCAACATTAAGACATACCTGAGCCCACCAACATTAAGACACACCTGAGCCCACCAACATTAAGACATACCTGAGCCCACCAACATTAAGACACATCTGAGCCCACCAACATTAAGACATACCTGAGCCCACCAACATTAAGACACACCTGAGCCCACCAACATTAAGACACACCTGAGTCCACCAACATTAAGACACACCTGAGCCCACCAACATTGAGACAAACCTGAGCCCACCAACATTAAGACATACCTGAGCCCACCAACATTAAGACACACCTGAGCCCACCAACATTAAGACATACCTGAGCCCACCAACATTAAGACACACCTGAGCCCACCAACATTAAGACATACCTGAGCCCACCAACATTAAGACATACCTGAGCCCACCAACATTAAGACATACCTGAGCCCACCAACATTAAGACACACCTGAGCCCACCAACATTAAGACATACCTGAGCCCACCAACATTAAGACACACCTGAGCCCACCAACATTAAGACATACCTGAGCCCACCAACATTAAGACATACCTGAGCCCACCAACATTAAGACATACCTGAGCCCACCAACATTAAGACACACCTGAGCCACCACATCGACCAGAAAATAGATTTCGTCACTTATCACAACAAACAAACATCACATCTCTTGTTCAAACATTAGTTGTCCAATCAAATTCATTTTATGCCATTCAAACTTTCGCCTTCACAAAGGCATCATCAGGAATCTACACAAAATGAAAGAGAAATGTGTCACAAAACGTGGATATGATATGCAAAACGCGAACAACGCGTATATCAAAAATTAATTCGGAAACAAATCAGTACATAGAAGATGAAAAGTAAAACATTAAAAGCGATAGTAGAAATATAGACAGTCTCATCCTAGAGGGAACACAGACGAACAATGGTAGGAATATAGACAGTCTCATCCTAGAGGGAACACAGACGAACAATGGTAGGAATATAGACAGTCTCATCCTAGAGGGAACACAGACGAACAATGGTAGGAATATAGACAGTCTCATCCTAGAGGGAACACAGACGAACAATGGTAGGAATATAGACAGTCTCATCCTAGAGGGAACACAGACGAACAATGGTAGGAATATAGACAGTCTCATCCTAGAGGGAACACAGACGGACAATGGTAGGAATATAGACAGTCTCATCCTAGAGGGAACACAGACGAACAATGGTAGGAATATAGACAGTCTCATCCTAGAGGGAACACAGACGAACAATGGTAGGAATATAGACAGTCTCATCCTAGAGGGAACACAGACGAACAATGGTAGGAATATAGACAGTCTCATCCTAGAGGGAACACAGACGAACAATGGTAGGAATATAGACAGTCTCATCCTAGAGGGAACACAGACGAACAATGGTAGGAATATAGACAGTCTCATCCTAGAGGGAACACAGACGAACAATGGTAGGAATATAGACAGTCTCATCCTAGAGGGGACACAGACGAACAATGGTAGGAATATAGACAGTCTCATCCTAGAGGGGACACAGACGAACAATGGTAGGAATATAGACAGTCTCATCCTAGAGGGAACACAGACGAACAATGGTAGGAATATAGACAGTCTCATCCTAGAGGGAACACAGACGAACAATGGTAGGAATATAGACAGTCTCATCCTAGAGGGAACACAGACGAACAATGGTAGGAATATAGACAGTCTCATCCTAGAGGGAACACAGACGAACAATGGTAGGAATATAGACAGTCTCATCCTAGAGGGAACACAGACGAACAATGGTAGGAATATAGACAGTCTCATCCTAGAGGGAACACAGACGAACAATGGTAGGAATATAGACAGTCTCATCCTAGAGGGGACACAGACGAACAATGGTAGGAATATAGACAGTCTCATCCTAGAGGGAACACAGACGAACAATGGTAGGAATATAGACAGTCTCATCCTAGAGGGAACACAGACGAACAATGGTAGGAATATAGACAGTCTCATCCTAGAGGGAACACAGACGAACAATGGTAGGAATATAGACAGTCTCATACTAGAGGGAACACAGACGAACAATGGTAGGAATATAGACAGTCTCATCCTAGAGGGAACACAGACGAACAATGGTAGGAATATAGACAGTCTCATCCTAGAGGGAACACAGACGAACAATGGTAGGAATATAGACAGTCTCATCCTAGAGGGGACACAGACGAACAATGGTAGGAATATAGACAGTCTCATCCTAGAGGGAACACAGACGAACAATGGTAGGAATATAGACAGTCTCATCCTAGAGGGAACACAGACGAACAATGGTAGGAATATAGACAGTCTCATCCTAGAGGGAACACAGACGAACAATGGTAGGAATATAGACAGTCTCATCCTAGAGGGAACACAGACGAACAATGGTAGGAATATAGACAGTCTCATCCTAGAGGGGACACAGACGAACAATGGTAGGAATATAGACAGTCTCATCCTAGAGGGAACACAGACGAACAATGGTAGGAATATAGACAGTCTCATCCTAGAGGGAACACAGACGAACAATGGTAGGAATATAGACAGTCTCATCCTAGAGGGAACACAGACGAACAATGGTAGGAATATAGACAGTCTCATCCTAGAGGGAACACAGACGAACAATGGTAGGAATATAGACACTCCATCACTGAACACATTAAGTTCGGCCAAGTGAGACTGTTATTGTCCTGGTGTAGTGTTGAGGTCAAGTCTGACTCTAACGTTGGTACCCCAGGACCAGGTGGGCCAGTGACCTGTCCCTCTGTCCTGAATGGTAGACTCGGTAACTTTATTATCCCACCACCAACAAACAGACTCCATCCTGTCACTGATATGGCGAGGTATGCACAGTATGAACGTTAGAGGGAAAGTTGGCTGGGTGGGTGTGTGGGCAGGTCGGCGATGTTCTCGTTTCTTGATAATTCTTTGATGATGATTTGGTGGATAATAGGATGTGTTTTAAAGTTACCTGAGGACAAATTAATGTTCTTAGCATTAACAGTTAAGACAGATTCAATGATGTTATGGGTAGCATAATCAGATGAGGGATATAATATGACTGGGTTGTTAAGATCTACAGGGTGATTTTTCTCTTGCTAGTACTTAACGATTGCATTTCTGTGGTCGTCTCTACACAGTGAATGACGGTGCCAATAGCATCTCTCGGTTACTATTTTACCGGTCTGGCCAATGAATACATTTATACATGCCAAACATTTGACAGCATATACACTACTGATGTTTTGATAATTTGGCTTACTTTTGATTAAGGTCTTACTGAGGTAATCCATTTGGTCCACACGTCCTGTACACCTGTAGCGATCCATTTCCTCCACCTCTCCCTCACTCTTGCTCCACCGTTCATCTAGTGCCTCCTCACCAGTCTGACCCTCCTCCTGCAGCAAGCAGACATCGCCCTGGCGCCACTCTCAGTAATGGCTGAGCGGGAGAACGTTGTGGACTTCACTGTGCCTTACTATGATCTGGTGGGCATCACTATCCTCATGAAGAAGCCCAAAGTGCCCACATCTCTCTTCAAGTTCCTGACGGTGCTCGAGCCAGAGGTGTGGATCTGCATCCTCTTCGCTTACGCCTTCACCAGGTGAGGATACTGAATACTTCACCCAGCTAAGGTAGTGAGGTCTTCACCAGGTGATGGATGGCCAGTGAGGTCTTCACCAGGTGAAGGAGAGATAGGCAGTATGTTTGAGGAGAGGAACCTGGATGTTTTGGCTCTGAGTGAAACGAAGCTCAAGCGTAAAGGGGGAGTTTGGTTTGGGAATGTCTTGGGAGTAAAGTCAGGGGTTAGTGAGAGGACAAGAGCAAAGGAAGGAGTAGCACCACTCCTGAAACAGGAGTTGTGAGAATATGTGATAGAGTGTAAGAAAGTAAACTCTAGATTGATATGGGTAAAACTGAAAGTGGATGGAGAGAGATGGGTGATTATTGGTGCATATGCACCTGGGCATGAGAAGAAAGATCATGAGAGGCAAGTAATTTGGGAGCAGCTGAGTGAGTGTGTTGGCAGTTTTGATGCACGAAACCGGGTTATGATGATGGGTGATTTGAATACAAAGGTGAGTAATGCGGCAGTTGAGGGTATAATTGGTGTACATGGGGTATTCAGTGTTGTAAATGAGAATGGTGAAGAGTTTGTGGATTTGTGTTGTGAAAAAGGACTTGTGATTGGGAATACCTGGTTTAAAAAAGAGATATATGTAAGTATACGTATGTGAGTAGGAGAGATGGCCAGAGGGCGTTATTGGATTATGTGTTAATTGACAGGGGTGTGAAAGAGAGACTTGTGGATGTTAATGTGTTAATAGAGGTAGCTGGAGGGATGTTTGATCACTATCTTGTGGAGGAGAAGGTAAAGATTTGTAGAGGTTTTCACAAAAGAAGAGAGAATGTTAGGAAAAAGAGAGTGGCAAGAGTAAGTGAGCTTGGAAAGGAGACTTGTGTGAAGAAGTGTCAGGAGAGACTGAGTAGAGAATGGAAAAGGTAAGAGCAAGTGAGGTACGGGGAGTGGGGGAGGAATGGGATGTATTTAGGGAAGCAGTGATGGCTTGCACAAAAGATGCTTGTGGCATGAGAAGCGTGGGAGGTGGGCAGATTAGAAAGGGTAGTGAGTGGTGAGATAAAGAAGTAAGATTGTTAGTGAAGGAGAAGAGAGCGGCGTTTCGATGATTTTTTTGCAGGGAAGTAGTGCAAATGACTAGGATATGTATAAAAGAAAGCGGCAGGAGGTCAAGAGAAATTTCTGGTGCAAAAGGTGAAAAAGAGGGCAAATGAGAGTTGGGGTGAGAGAGTATCATTAAACTTTAGGGAGAATAAAAAGATGTTTTGGAAGGAGGTAAATAAAGTGCGTAAGACAAGAGAACAAATAGGAACATCGGTGAAAGGGACAAATGGGGATGTAATAACAAGTGGTGATGAAGTCAGAAGGAAATGGAGCGAGTATTTTGAAGGCTTGTTGAATGTGTTTGATTATAGAGTGGCAGATATAGGATGTTTTGTTCGAGGTGATGTGCGAAGTGAGAGGGTCAAGGAGAATGGTTTGGTAAACAGAAAAGAGGTAGTAAAAGCTTTGCGGAAGATGAAAGCCGGCAAGGTGGCTGGTTTGGATGGTATTACAGTGGAATATATTAAAACAAGGGGGTGACTGTGTTGTTGATTGGTTAGTGAGGATATCCAGTATATGTATGGATCATGATGAAATGCCGGAGGATTGGCGAAATGCATGCATAGTGCCAATGTGCAAAGGCAAAGGGGATAAAGGTGGGTGTTCAAATTACAAGAGGCATGAGTTTGTTGAGTATTCCTGGGAAATTATATCGAAGGGTATTGATTGAGAGGGCAAAGGCATGTTCAGAGAATCAGTTTGGGGAAGAGCAGTGTGGTTTCAGAAGTGGTACAAGATGTTTGGATCAGGTGTTTGCTTTCAAGAACGTATGCGAGAAATACTTAGAAAAGCAAATGGATTTGTATGTAGTACTTATGGATCTGGAGAAGGCATATGATAGGGTTGGTAGAAATGCTTTGTGGAGGGTTTTAAGAGTATATGGTGTGGAAGGTAAGTTGCTAGAAACAGTGAAAAGTTTTTATCAAGGACGTAAGGCATGTGTAAGTGTAGGAAGAGAGGAAAGTGATTGGTTCCTAGTGAATATCGGTCTGCGGCAGAGGTGCGTGATGTTTCCATGGTTGTTTAATTTGTTTATGGATAGGTTGGTTCGGGAGGTGAATGCAAGAGTTTTAGAGAGAGGGGCAAGTATTGATTCTGTTGTGGATGAGAGGGCTTGGGAAGTGAGTCAGTTGTTCGCTGATGATACATCGCTGGTGGCTGATTGGAGTGAGAAAATGCAGAAGTTGGTAAAGTGTGTGAAGGAAGAAAGTTGAGAGTAAATGTGAATAAGAGCAAAGTTATTAGATACAGTAGGGTTGAGGGACAAGTCAATTGGTAGGCAAGTTTGAATGGAGAAAAACTGGAGAAAGTGAAGTGTTTTAGATATCTGGGAGTGGATTTGGCAGCGAATGGAATCATGGAAGCGGAAGTGAGTCACAGGGTGTGGGAGGGGGCGAAGGTTCTGGGAGCGTTGAAAAATGTGTGGAAGGCAAGAACATTATCTCGGAAAGGAAAAATGGGTATGTTTGAAGGAACAGTGGTTCCAACAATGTTATATGGTTGCGAGGCGTGGGCTATAGATAGAGTTGTGCGGAGGAGGGTGGATATGTTGGAAATGAGATGTTTGAGGACAATATGTTGTGTGAGGTGGTTTGAGCGAGTAATTGATGAAAGGGTAAGAGAGATGTGTGGTAATAAAAAGAGTGCGGTTGAGAGAGAGCAGAAGAGGGTGTATTGAAATGGTTTTGGGCACATGGAGAGAATGAGTGAGTAAAGATTGACAAACAGGATATATGTGTCAGAGATGGAGGGAACGAGGAGAAGTGGGAGACCAAATTGGAGGTGGAAGGATAGAGTGAAAAAGATTTTGAGCGATCGGGGCCTTAACATGCAGGAGGATGAAAGGTGTGCAAAGAATAGAGTGAATTGGATCGATGTGGTATACCGGGGTTGACGTGCTGTCAGTGGATTGAATCAGGGCATGTGAAGCGTCTGGGGTAGACCATGGAAAGTTATGTGGGGCCTGATTGTGGAAAGGGAGCTGTGGTTTCGGGCATTATTGCATGACAGCTAGAGACTGAGTGTGAACGAATGGGGCCTTTGTTGTCTTTTCCTAGTGCTACCTCGCACACACGAGGGGGGAGGGGGATGGTATTCCATGTGTGGTGAGGTGGCGATGGGAATGAATAAAGGCAGACAGTGTAAATTGTGTGCATGGGTATATATGTATGTGTCTGTGTGTGTATATATATATATGTGTACATTGAGATGTATAGGTATGTTGTTGTTGTTGTTGTTGTTCGCTGATGATACAGCGCTGGTGGCTGATTCATGTGAGAAACTGCAGAAGCTGGTGACTGAGTTTGGTAAGGTGTGTGAAGGAAGAAAGTTAAGAGTAAATGTGAATAAGAGCAAGGTTATTAGGTACAGTAGGGTTGAGGGTCAAGTCAATTGGGAGGTGAGTTTGAATGGAGAAAAACTGGAGGAAGTGAAGTGTTTTAGATATCTGGGAGTGGATCTGGCAGCGGATGGAACCATGGAAGCGGAAGTGGATCATAGGGTGGGGGAGGGGGCGAAAATTCTGGGAGCCTTGAAGAATGTGTGGAAGTCGAGAAAATTATCTCGGAAAGCAAAAATGGGTATGTTTGAAGGAATAGTGGTTCCAACAATGCTGTATGGTTGCGAGGCGTGGGCTATGGATAGAGTTGTGCGCAGGAGGATGGATGTGCTGGAAATGAGATGTTTGAGGACAATGTGTGGTGTGAGGTGGTTTGATCGAGTAAGTAACGTAAGGGTAAGGGAGATATGTGGAAATAAAAAGAGCGTGGTTGAGAGAGCAGAAGAGGGTGTTTTGAAATGGTTTGGGCACATGGAGAGAATGAGTGAGGAAAGATTGACCAAGAGGATATATGTGTCGGAGGTGGAGGGAACGAGGAGAAGAGGGAGACCAAATTGGAGGTGGAAAGATGGAGTGAAAAAGATTTTGTGTGATCGGGGCCTGAACATGCAGGAGGGTGAAAGGAGGGCAAGGAATAGAGTGAATTGGATCGATGTGGCATACCGGGGTTGACGTGCTGTCAGTGGATTGAATCAGGGCATGTGAAGCGTCTGGGGTAAACCATGGAAAGCTGTGTAGGTATGTATATTTGCGTGTGTGGACATATGTATATACATGTGTATGGGGGTGGGTTGGGCCATTTCTTTCGTCTGTTTCCTTGCGCTACCTCGCAAACGCGGGAGACAGCGGCAAAAATATATATATATATATATATATATACAGTCTGTTGGGGATAAAAGAGTTTGGGAAGTGAGTCAGTTGTTGTTCGCTGATGATACAGCGCTGGTGGCTGATTCATGTGAGAAACTGCAGAAGCTGGTGACTGAGTTTGGTAAAGTGTGTGAAAGAAGAAAGTTAAGAGTAAATGTGAATAAGAGCAAGGTTATTAGGTACAGTAGGGTTGAGGGTCAAGTCAACTGGGAGGTAAGTTTGAATGGAGGAAAACTGGAGGAAGTAAAGTGTTTTAGATATCTGGGAGTGGATTTGGCAGCGGATGGAACCATGTAAGCGGAAGTGAATCATAGGGTGGGGGAGGGGGCGAAAATTCTGGGAGCCTTGAAGAATGTGTGGAAGTCGAGAACATTATCTCGGAAAGCAAAAATGGGTATGTTTGAAGGAATAGTGGTTCCAACAATGTTGTATGGTTGCGAGGCGTAGGCTATGGATAGAGTAGTGGGCAGGAGGGTGGATGTGCTGGAAATGAGATGTTTGAGGACAATATGTGGTGTGAGGTGGTTTGATCGAGTAAGTAATGTAAGGGTAAGAGAGATGTGTGGAAATAAGAAGAGCGTGGTTGAGAGAGCAGAAGAGGGTGTTTTGAAATGGTTTGAGCACATGGAGAGAATGAGTGAGGAAAGATTGACCAAGAGGATATATGTGTCGGAGGTGAAGGGAACGAGAAGTGGGAGACCAAATTGGAGGTGGAAAGATGGGGTGAAAAAGATTTTGAGTGATCGAGGCCTGAACATGCAGGAGGGTGAAAGGCGGGCAAAGAATAGAGTAAATTGGATCGATGTGGTATACCGGGGTCGACGTGCTGTCAATGGATTGAATCAGGGCATGTGAAGCGTCTGGGGTAGACCATGCAAAGTTGTGTGGGGCCTGGATGTGGAAAGGGAGCTGAGTTTTCGGGCAGTATTGCATGACAGCTAGAGACTGAGTGTGAACACATGGGGCCTTTGTTGTCTTTTCCTAGCGCTACCTCGCACACAGGAGGGGGAGGGGGGTTGTTATTCCATGTGTGGCGAGGTGTCGATGGGAACAAATAGAGGCAGACAGAATGAATTATGTACATGTGTCTATATGTATATGTCTGTGTGTATGTATATGTGTACATTGCGATGTATAGGTATGTATATTGTACGTGTGTGGACGTGTATGTATATACATGTGTATGTGGGCGGGTTGGGCCATTCTATCGTCTGTTTTCCTTGCGCTACCTCGCTAACGCGGGAGACAGCGACAAAGCAAAATATATAAATAAAAAATAAATAAAATATATATATATATATATATATATATATATATATATATATATATATATATATATATATATATATATATATATATATATATATATATATATATATATATATATATATATATATATATATATATATATTTTTTTTTTTTTTTTTTATACTTTGTCGCTGTCTCCCGCGTTTGCGAGGTAGCGCAAGGAAACAGACGAAAGAAATGCCCCCCCCCCCCCCATACACATGTACATACACACGTCCACACACGCAAATATAGATACCTACACAGCTTTCCATGGTTTACCCCAGACGCTTCACATGCCTTGATTCACTCCACTGACAGCACGTCAACCCCTGTATACCACATCGCTCCAATTCACTCTATTCCTTGCCCTCCTTTCACCCTCCTGCATGTTCAGGCCCCGATCACACAAAATCTTTTTCACTCCATCTTTCCACCTCCAATTTGGTCTCCCTCTTCTCCTCGTTCCCTCCACCTCCGACACATATATCCTCTTGGTCAATCTTTCCTCACTCATTCTCTCCATGTGCCCAAACCATTTCAAAACACCCTCTTCTGCTCTCTCAACCACGCTCTTTTTATTTCCACACATCTCTCTTACCCTTACGTTACTTACTCGATCAAACCACCTCACACCACACATTGTCCTCAAACATCTCATTTCCAGCACATCCATCCTCCTGCGCACAACTCTATCCATAGCCCACGCCTCGCAACCATACAACATTGTTGGAACCACTATTCCTTCAAACATACCCATTTTTGCTTTCCGAGATAATGTTCTCGACTTCCACACATTTTTCAAGGCTCCCAAAATTTTCGCCCCCTCCCCCACCCTATGATCCACTTCCGCTTCCATGGTTCCATCCGCTGCCAGATCCACTCCCAGATATCTAAAACACTTCACTTCCTCCAGTTTTTCTCCATTCAAACTCACCTCCCAATTGACTTGACCCTCAACCCTACTGTACCTAATAACCTTGCTCTTATTCACATTTACTCTTAACTTTCTTCTTCCACACACTTTACCAAACTCAGTCACCAGCTTCTGCAGTTTCTCACATGAATCAGCCACCAGCGCTGTATCATCAGCGAACAACAACTGACTCACTTCCCAAGCTCTCTCATCCCCAACAGACTTCATACTTGCCCCTCTTTCCAGGACTCTTGCATTTACCTCCCTAACAACCCCATCCATAAACAAATTAAACAACCATGGAGACATCACACACCCCTGCCGCAAACCTACATTCACTGAGAACCAATCACTTTCCTCTCTTCCTACACGTACACATGCCTTACATCCTCGATAAAAACTTTTCACTGCTTCTAACAACTTGCCTCCCACACCATATATTCTTAATACCTTCCACAGAGCATCTCTATCAACTCTATCATATGCCTTCTCCAGATCCATAAATGCCACATACAAATCCATTTGCTTTTCTAAGTATTTCTCACATACATTCTTCAAAGCAAACACCTGATCCACACATCCTCTACCACTTCTGAAACCGCACTGCTCCTCCCCAATCTGATGCTCTGTACATGCCTTCACCCTCTCAATCAATACCCTCCCATATAATTTACCAGGAATACTCAACAAACTTATACCTCTGTAATTTGAGCACTCACTCTTATCCCCTTTGCCTTTGTACAATGGCACTATGCACGCATTCCGCCAATCCTCAGGCACCTCACCATGAGTCATACATACATTAAATAACCTTACCAACCAGTCAACAATACAGTCACCCCCTTTTTTAATAAATTTCACTGCAATACCATCCAACATATATATATATATGTTGGAAAGGATCACAATTTTGCGCCTTGATCACTTCAAAAGCACTTCTTCAACGTAATGACAGTACATCACTACCTCATAAGCGTACCATGTCGATCCAGTCCGTCCTATCCAGTGCCTGCTTGTCACCCTCCTAATTTTCGAGTCCCTGATACCCAAAATCCTCTCGCACTCATTTCTTCCATTTCCGTCTTAGTCTCTCTCTTTCACTCCTGTCTCCCACTTCTGACAAATAGATCCTCTTATTGTCTGTCTTTGTTCATCTTGTTATGTCCGAATCATTTCAGCGCGTCCTTGTTGACACTCTTAGACAAATTGTACTTGCTTCCACAGCTCTTTCTAACTGATCTTCCATACACGATCAACCGCTTCACATTCCATATCATCTTAAGCATTTCATTTCTTCTTTTGTTTCACAGAAAACCCAAGATCATAATTCATACAACACTGTCAAGTCTAATGTGCCTTTAAGCATAATCATCTTTGCCCTCTCCTCTGGCTTCCTCCTCCACACATTACCAATGCCCTCACAACCATAGCTCCCTCCTCCACTCACTTAGAACCATATGGTTCCATCCGCTAGCAGGTCTAGTCCTGCAGTATACGTTCATACGTGTTCTTCCTACCACAGTGTCCTCCTATGGATCTTCGATCGGTTCAGCCCGTACAGTTACCAGAACAACAAAGAACGCTACAAGGATGATGACGAGAAGAGAGAGTTTACCTTTAAAGAATGTCTCTGGTTCTGCATGACGTCCCTAACCCCTCAGGTAAGTGCACCAGGAGGAGGAGGAGGAGAATGTCCCTGATTGTGCATGACGCTATGACCCCTCAGGTAAGTGCACCAGAAGAAGGAGGAGGAGAAGGTCGCTGGCTCTGCATGACGTCCCTGACCCCACAGGCAAGTGCAATAGGAGCTAATGGGCCAAAGAAGTAACACTTCACAGTCATTGAAGTTCTGCGCAGAGAGAGAGAGAGAGAGAGAGAGAGAGAGAGAGAGAGAGAGAGAGAGAGAGAGAGAGAGAGAGAGAGAGAGAGAGAGAGAGAGAGAGAGAGAGAGAGAGAGAGAGAGAGATTGCAGTGCTGAACAGTGCAAGCGGTCTTGAAATGGTGGTGCACAGTGCACGCTGTCTTCCAGTGATATTTTGGGGTGTTAAACAGTGCACGTAAACTTATGGTGATATATTACGATGCTGCACAGTGCATGCAGTCTTATAATGATGTGTTTTGCTGCTGCACAGTGCACACAGTGTTACAATGAGATGTTGCGGTGCTGCACAATGCACACAGTGTTACAATGAGATGTTGCGGTGCTGCACAATGCAGACAGTGTTACAATGAGATATTGCGGTGCTGCACAGTGCATGCAGTCTTAGAGTGATATGTTTGGGTGCTGCACAGTGCACAGAGTATTATAATATGTTGCAGTGCTGCACAGTGCACATAATGTTATGATGATATGTTTCGGTGCTGCACAGTGCACACAGTCTTATAATGATAATTTGCAGTGCTACACAGTGCAGGCAATCTTATGATATGTTGCAATGCTGCACAGTGTATGCACTCTTATGATGATATGTTGCAATGCTGCACAGTGTATGCACTCTTATGATGATATTTTGCAATGCTGCACAGTGTATGCACTCTTATGATGATATTTTGCAATGCTGCACAGTGTATGCACTCTTATGATGATATTTTGCAATGCTGCACAGTGTATGCACTCTTATGATGATATTTTGCAATGCTGCACAGTGTATGCACTCTTATAGTGATATACTGTGATGGTCAAGAGTGCAAGGAACGCTCTCTCTCTCGTGAGGTTCTTTGTGCTGAACAGTGTTTGGAATGATGTTTTGTGTTGTTCTCGTGCTGACCAGTGTCCACAGTGTTACCCTGGCTTGTTCTAGTGCTGACCAGTGTCCACAGTGTTACCCTGGCTTGTTCTAGTGCTGATCAGTGTCCACAGTGTTACCCAGACTTGTTCTAGTACTGACCAGTGTCCAGAGTGTTACCCTGGCTTGTTCTAGTGCTGACCAGTGTCCACAGTGTTACCCTGGCTTGTTCTAGTGCTGACCAGTGTCCACAGTGTTACCCAGACTTGTTCTAGTGCTGACCAGTGTCCACAGTGTTACCCTGGCTTGTTCTAGTGCTGACCAGTGTCCAAAGTGTTACATAGACTTGTTCTAGTGCTGACCAGTGTCCACAGTGTTACCATGGCTTGTTCTAGTGCTGATCAGTGTCCGCAGTGTTACCCAGACTTGTTCTAGTGCTGACCAGTGTCCACAGTGTTACCCTGGCTTGTTCTAGTGCTGACCAGTGTCCACAGTGTTACCCAGACTTGTTCTAGTGCTGACCAGTGTCCACAGTGTTACCCTGGCTTGTTCTAGTGCTGACCAGTGTCCACAGTGTTACATAGACTTGTTCTAGTGCTGACCAGTGTCCACAGTGTTACCATGGCTTGTTCTAGTGCTGATCAGTGTCCGCAGTGTTACCCTGGCTTGTTCTAGTGCTGACCAGTGTCCACAGTGTTACCCAAACTTGTTCTAGTGCTGACCAGTGTCCACAGTGTTACCAAGACTTGTTCTAGTGCTGATCAGTGTCCGCAGTGTTACCCAAACTTGTTCTAGTGCTGACCAGTGTCCACAGTGTTACCCAAACTTGTTTTAATGCTGACCAGTGTCTACAGTGTTACCAAGACTTGTTCTAGTGCTGACTAGTGTCCGCAGTGTTACCCAAACTTGTTTTAGTGCTGACCAGTGTCCACAGTGTTACCCTGGCTTGTTCTAGTGCTAACCAGTGTCCACAGTGTTACCCTGGCTTGTTCTAGTGCTGACCAGTGTCCGCAGTGTTACCCTGGCTTGTTCTAGTGCTGACCAGTGTCCACAGTGTTACCCTGGCTTGTTCTAGTGCTGACCAGTGTCCGCAGTGTTACCCTGGCTTGTTCTAGTACTGACCAGTGTCCGCAGTGTTACCCTGGCTTGTTCTAGTGCTGACCAGTGTCCACAGTGTTACCCTGGCTTGTTCTAGTGCTGACCAGTGTCCGCAGTGTTACCCTGGCTTGTTCTAGTGCTGACCAGTGTCCGCAGTGTTACCCTGGCTTGTTCTAGTGCTGACCAGTGTCCACAGTGTTACCCAGACTTGTTCTAGTGCTGACCAGTGTCCACAGTGTTACCCTGGCTTGTTCTAGTGATGAACAGTACAATCCTATCTCCTGACGTTTCGGTGCTAAAGTGGTATGTTATTTCATGATGTTCTACTGCAGAACAGTGGAATGCTATTCAATTATGTTCTAATGTAGAACTGTGCACTGCTGTTTCATGACGTTCCAGCGCTAAACAGTTCAATGTTATCTCATGATGTTCTGGTGTTGAACCGTACAATGCTATCTCATGATGTTCTGATGTTGAACAGTTCAATGCTGTTTCAAGACGTTCTGGTGCAGAAAATTGCAGTGTTATCATATGATGCTCTGCTGCTCAATAGTGCAATTGTGTCATGATTTTCTAGTGCTTGGCAGTACATAGATTTTCACAATGATCTCTTGTGGTAGTGAACAATGCAGAGTGTTACTTTGATGTGTTCTAGTACACAGAGCATTGCCTTCTGCTGTGTTAACGCTAGATTGTGACTAGAATGTTACCTTGTGCTGTGAACTATGTATGGTGTGTTATCATACGTTCTTATGTTGTTGATTATTGCACAGAATGTTACCATGATCTGTTCTGGTGTTTACCTTGTGTTGCTCCAGCACTGAACAGTACAGAAAGTGCTTCCAGGATCTGCTCTGTTGTTGAACCGTGCACGAAGTGTTACCTTAATCTGTTCTAGTGCTGAACGGTGCACGAATTGTTAACTTCACCTGTTCCAGTGCTGAGCAGTGCACGAATTTTTATTTTGATCTGTTTAGTACTGAACAGTGCATGAATGGTTACTCTGATCTGTTCTTGTGCTGAGAAGTGCTTATGAGGTTACCAGTTCATGAAGTGTTGCCTTGATGTGTATTAGAGTTGTACAGTGCACGAAGTGTTACATTGATCTACTCTGGTGCTGAGCAGTGCATGAAGAGCTACGCTGTTCTGTTGCTGTACTGAAAAGTGCACAAAGGCTTGTCTTGATCTGTTCTGGTGCTGAACAGTACACGAAAACTTATATTGTGTTCTAGTGCTAGAAAGTGCACGAAGAGTCACTTTGATCTGCAGTAGTGCTGAACAAAGCAAGAAGGCATACCTTGATGTGTTCTATTGCTGAACAGTCCACAGACTTACATTGATCTGTTCTGCTACTGAACAGAGCACAAACTGTTATCTTCATCAATTCTAGTGCTAAACAGTGCATTGAGTGTCATCACATGTTATTGCTAGACAGTGACCAGAATGTTACCTTGTGCTGCTCTGAACTTGAACAATGCGTGGAGTGTTATCGTGTCCTGTGCCAGTGTTGATTCTTGTACAGAATGTTTTCTTTATCTGTTCTGGCGCCAGCAAAGTACTGTGTTTTGCCTTGCGTTGTTCTAGTACTGAACAGTACAGGTCATGTTTCCTTGATCTGTTCTGATGCTGAACAAAGCATGAAGTGTTATCTTGACCTCTTCTACTGCTGAACAGTGCACGATTGGTTACCTTGACCTATTCTCGTGCTGAAGAGTGCACAAAGGGTTACCTTGATCAGTTCTAGTGCTGAACAGTACGCTAAGTGTTACCTTGATCTGTTCTTGTGCTGAACAGTACACAGAGAAACACCCTGTGTTTCCCTAGACATGAGTAGCTCATGGAGGATTTGTTCAAGTTTTATTGCCAGTGATGTACAGCAAGTGTTAAGGAGTTGTTCTGCCAGTGATGTACAGCAAGTGTTAAGGGGATGCTCTGCCAGTGATGTACAGCAAGTACTAAGGGGATGTTCCGCCAATGATGTACAGCAAGTGTTAAGGGGATGTTCTGCCAGTGATGTACAGCAAGTGTTAAGGGGATGTTCCGCCAATGATGTACAGCAAGTGTTAAAGGGATGTTCTGCCAGTGATGTGCAGCAAGTTTTAAGGGGATGTTCTGCCAGTGATGTACAGTAAGTGTTAAGGGGATGTTCTGCCAGTGATGTACAGCAAGTGTTAAAGGGTTGTTCTTTCAATCAAGATTCATAGGTTTCTTAACCGTTGGTGAACAGAAAGTGTCATCAGGTGTTTTGCCAGTGATGTAGTAGTGACATTTTGTTTGTCTGCCAGTGGTGTACAGAAACTGTGATGTACATAAGTTGTGTTGAGTTTGTTCTGCCACTGGTTTACATGACCTGTCAGGGTTTGTTCTGCCGGTAGTTTACAAGAAGTGTCAAAGTTGTTCTACCAATGATGTACAGTAAGTACATTGAGGTGGTTCTGCCAGTGATGTACAGTGAGTACATTAAGGTGGTTCTGACAGTGATGTACAGAAACTTCTACCTGTGATGTACAAGATGTGTCACAGAGTTCTTCTGTCTTTGGTGTAGACTGTAGAGGGAGCATCAGGCCAAAGATATACAGGATAAATCTTGGTGTTGTTCTTTCTCTGCGGTACAAGAAATGCCATTGGGTTGTTTGCCAATGATGTACAGGAAGAATTATGGTGCTGTTCTGCCAGAAGTGTACAGGAAGTATCATAAGGTTGTTCTCTCAGTAATACACAGTGTGTGCCGTGGGGTTGGTCTGCCTCTGATGCACAAGAACCATCAGTAATGTACAGGAAGTGTTATGGTATTGTTTCTCCAGTGGTGTACAGTAAGTGTTATGGTATTGTTTCCCCAGTGGTGTAGAGGAAGTGTTATGGTATTGTTTCCCTAGTGGTGTAGAGGAAGTGTTATGGTATTGTTTCCCCAGTGGTGTAGAGGAAGTGTTATGGTATTGTTTCCCCAGTGGTGTACAGGAAGTGTTATGGTATTGTTTTGCGAGTGGTTTACAGAAAGTGTACAGGAATTGTCATACATTTGTTCTGCCAATAATGTTTAGGAACGGTTACTGTGTTGTTCTACCAGTGTTGTGCAGGAAACCTCATGTGATTGCTCTGCCGTTGGTGCAAAGGAGATATCATGGGTTTATTTTACCAATGGTGTAAAGGAAGTGTCATGGGGTTGTACCGCCAGTATTGTACTGCAACTGTCATGGGGTTGTACCGCCAGTATCGTACTGCAAGTGTCATGGGGTTGTACCGCCAGTATTGTATTGCAACTGTCATGGGGTTGTACCACCAGTATTGTACTGCAAGTGTCATGGGGTTGTACCGCCAGTATTGTATTGCAAGTGTCATGGGGTTGTACCACCAGTATTGTATTGCAACTGTCATGGGGTTGTACCGCCAGTATTGTATTGCAACTGTCATGGGGTTGTACCACCAGTATTGTACTGCAACTGTCATGGGGTTGTACCGCCAGTATCGTACTGCAAGTGTCATGGGGTTGTACCGCCAGTATTGTATTGCAACTGTCATGGGGTTGTACCACCAGTATTGTACTGCAAGTGTCATGGGGTTGTACCGCCAGTATTGTATTGCAAGTGTCATGGGGTTGTACCACCAGTATTGTACTGCAAGTGTCATGGGGTTGTACCGCCAGTATTGTATTGCAAGTGTCATGGGGTTGTACCGCCAGTATTGTATTGCAAGTGTCATGATTTGTTCTGCCAGTGATGTGCAGTAAATGTTATGGGTTTGTTCTGCCAGTGGTCCACATGAAGTGATACGGGATTGTTTTGATGTATAGGAAGCGTTATAGATTCATTCTGGTAGTGATGTTTAGGAACGGCTATTGTGTTGTTCTACCAGCGGTGTACAGGAAGTTTCACGGGGTTCCTTCTGCTGGTAATGTACAGGAAGTGCCATAGTGTTGTTATGCTAGTCAGATACAGGAAGTGTTACGGAATTTTCTCAACAGTGGTGAACAGGAAGTGCAATGGGGTTTTTCTGTAGTGATGTAAAGGAAGTGCTATGAGGCTGTTAAGCCAGTTGTGCACTGGAAGTGTCATAGCGTGCTTTGCCAGTGGTGTACAGGAAGCGTCATGGGGTTGCTCTGACTGTGATGTACAGGAAGCGTCATGGGGTTGCTCTGACTGTGATGTACAGGAAGCGTCATGGGGTTGCTCTGACTGTGATGTACAGGAAGTGTCATGGGGTTGCTCTGACTGTGATGTACAGGAAGCGTCATGGGGTTGCTCTGACTGTGATGTACAGGAAGTGTCATGGGGTTGCTCTGACTGTGATGTACAGGAAGCGTCATGGGGTTGCTCTGACTGTGATGTACAGGAAGCGTCATGGGGTTGCTCTGACTGTGATGTACAGGAAGCGTCATGGGGTTGGTCTGACTGTGATGTACAGGAAGCGTCATGGGGTTGCTCTGACTGTGATGTACAGGAAGCGTCATGGGGTTGCTCTGACTGTGATGTACAGGAAGCGTCATGGGGTTGCTCTGACTGTGATGTACAGGAAGCGTCATGGGGTTGCTCTGACTGTGATGTACAGGAAGTGTCATGGGGTTGCTCTGACTGTGATGTACAGGAAGCGTCATGGGGTTGGTCTGACTGTGATGTACAGGAAGCGTCATGGGGTTGCTCTGACTGTGATGTACAGGAAGCGTCATGGGGTTGCTCTGACTGTGATGTACAGGAAGCGTCATGGGGTTGCTCTGACTGTGATGTACAGGAAGTGTCATGGGGTTGCTCTGACTGTGATGTACAGGAAGCGTCATGGGGTTGCTCTGACTGTGATGTACAGGAAGTGTCATGGGGTTGCTCTGACTGTGTGTACAGGAAGCGTCATGGGGTTGCTCTGACTGTGATGTACAGGAAGCGTCATGGGGTTGGTCTGACTGTGATGTACAGGAAGCGTCATGGGGTTGCTCTGACTGTGATGTACAGGAAGCGTCATGGGGTTGCTCTGACTGTGATGTACAGGAAGCGTCATGGGGTTGCTCTGACTGTGATGTACAGGAAGTGTCATGGGGTTGCTCTGACTGTGATGTACAGGAAGCGTCATGGGGTTGCTCTGACTGTGATGTACAGGAAGCGTCATGGGGTTGCTCTGACTGTGATGTACAGGAAGCGTCATGGGGTTGCTCTGACTGTGATGTACAGGAAGTGTCATGGGGTTGCTCTGACTGTGATGTACAGGAAGCGTCATGGGGTTGCTCTGACTGTGATGTACAGGAAGCGTCATGGGGTTGCTCTGACTGTGATGTACAGGAAGCGTCATGGGGTTGCTCTGACTGTGATGTACAGGAAGTGTAACTCAGTTCTGGTCGTGGTGTACAGGAAGTGTCATGGGGTTGGTCTGGTACATTAAGTGTCATAAGCTTTGTTGCAAGTGGTATACAGAAAAGTGTCATGGAGTTGATCTGCCAGTCGTGTACAAGAACTGTTGTGGTGTTGTTCTCCCAGTGATGTACTGGTTGTGTTAAGGGGTTCCCTAGTGATGCACAGGAAGTGTCGTGACTTTCTTCTTTGTTGAAGTTGGTGTGTAGTTTGTTGCACATTTGTTGACGTGAGAATGGTTTGTTGCAAGTTTGTTGAAATGTGTAAATTGTTTGGTACAGTTTAGTTAAGGCATGTGAGTGGTTTGGTGCATAATTGTTAAAGTATGTGAGTGGTTTGGTGCATAATTGTTAAAGTATGTGAGTGGTTTGGTGCATAAATGTAAAGTATGTGAGTGGCTTGGAGCATAATTGTTAGAGTATGAGTGGTTTGGTGCACAAATGTTAAAGCGTATGAGTGGTTTGGTGCATAATTGCTTAAGTGTATGAGTGGCTTGGAGCACAATTGTTAAAGTATGAGTGGTTTGGTGCACAAATGTTAAAGAGTATGAGTGGTTTGGTGCATAATTGCGTAAGTGTATGAGTGGTTTGGTGCACAAATGTTAAACAGTATGAGTGGTTTGGTGCATAATTGCTTAAGTGTATGAGTGGCTTGGAGCACAATTGTTAAAGTATGAGTGGTTTCGTGCACAAATGTTAAAGAGTATGAGTGGTTTGGTGCATAATTCCTTAAGTGTATGATAGGTTTGGTGCACAAATGTTAAAGAGTATGAATGGTTTGGTGCATAATTGCTTAAGTATATGAGTGGTTTGGTGCATACTTGTTGAAGTGGTTTGGTGCATAATTGTTAAAGTGTATGGGTGGTTTGGTGCATAAGTGTTATAGTGTATGAGTGCTTTGGTGCATAATTGTTAAAGTATGAGTGGTTTGGTGCACAAATGTTAAAGAGTATGAGTGGTTTGGTGCATAATTGCGTAAGTGTATGAGTGGTTTGGTGCACAAATGTTAAACAGTATGAGTGGTTTGGTGCATAATTGCTTAAGTGTATGAGTGGCTTGGAGCATAATTGTTAAAGTATGAGTGGTTTCGTGTACAAATGTTAAAGAGTATGAGTGGTTTGGTGCATAATTCCTTAAGTGTATGAGTGGTTTGGTGCACAAATGTTAAAGAGTATGAATGGCTTGGTGCATAATTGCTTAAGTGTATGAGTGGTTTGGTGCATACTTGTTGAAGTGGTTTGGTGCATAATTGTTAAAGTGTATGCGTGGTTTAGTGCATAATTGTTAAAGTGTATGAGTGGTTTGGTGCATAATTGTTAAAGTATGAGTGGTTTGGTGCACAAATGTTAAAGAGTATGAGCGGTCTGGTGCATAATTGCTTAAGTGTATGAGTGGTTTGGTACACAAATGTTAAAGAGTATGAATGGTTTGGTGCATAATTGCTTAAGTGTATGAGTGGTTTGGTCCATACTTGTTGAAGTGGTTTGGTGCATAATTGTTAAAGTGTATGGGTGGTTTGGTGCATAATTGTTAAAGTGTATGAGTGGTTTGGTGTATAATTGTTAAAGTGTATGAGTGGTTTGGTGCTTAATTGTTAAAGTGTATGAGTGGTTTGGTGTATAATTCTTAAAGTGTATGAGTGGTTTGGTGTATAATTGTTAAAGTGTATGAGTGGTTTGGTGCATAATTGTTAAAGTGTATGAGTGGTTTGGTGTATAATTGTTAAAGTGTACGGGTGGTTTTGTGCATAATTGTTAAAGTGTATGAGTGGTTTGGTGTATAATTGTTAAAGTGTATAGGTAGGTTGGTGTATAATTGTCAAAGTGTATGAGTGGTTTTGTGTATAATTGTTAAGGTGTATGAGTGGTTTGGTGTATAATTGTTAAAGTGTATGAGTGGTTTTGTGTATAATTGTTAAATTGTATGAGTGGTTTTGTGTATAATTGTTAAAGTGTATGAGTGGTTTGGTGTATAATTGTTAAAGTGTATGAGTGGTTTGGTGCATAATTGTTAAAGTGTATGAGTGGTTTGGTGTATAATTGTTAAAGTGTATGGGTGGTTTGGTGTATAATTGTTAAAGTGTATGAGTGGTTTGGCGTATAATTGTTAAAGTGTATGAGTGGTTTGGTGTATAATTGTTAAAGTGTATGAGTGGTTTTGTGTATAATTGTTAAAGTGTATGAATGGTTTTGTGTATAATTGTTAAAGTGTATGAGTGGTTTGGTGTATAATTGTTAAAGTGTATAAGTGGTTTTGTGTATAATTGTTAAAGTGTATGAATGGTTTTGTGTATAATTGTTAAAGTGTATGAGTGGTTTGGTGTATAATTGTTAAAGTGTATGAGTGGTTTTGTGAATAATGGTTCATGGTTTGCTACAGGCTTGTTAAAGAGTGTGAGAAATTTTGTGCAAGTTTGGTAGTGTGAGGAGTGTGGGCCAGGCTTTTTCAAGTGTATGAGTGGTATGTTGCAAAGTGTGTGTGTGTGTGTGTGTGTGTGTGTGTGTGTGTGTGTGTGTGTGTGTGTGTGTGTGTGTGTGTGTGTGTGTGTGATGAAGGTTTGTCATAGTTGGTGGGTAGTATTGTTAAAGTATGGTAATGCATGAGAATTATTTAGTTCAGGTTTATCAAAGTGTGTGAGTTTTTTGGTGTAGGGTTGGTAAAGTGTGTGAGTTGTTTGGTGTAGGGTTGGTAAAGTGTGTGAGTTGTTTGGTGTAGGGTTGGTAAAGTGTGTGTGTGTTGTTTGGTGTAGGGTTGGTAAAGTGTGTGAATTGTTTGGTGTAGGGTTGGTAAAGTGTTTGAGTTGTTTGTGTAGGGTTGGTAAAGTGTGTGAGTTGTTTGGTGCAGGGTTCGTAAAGTGTTTGAGTTGTTTGGTACAGGTTTGTTAAAGTGTGTTAATGGTTTGGTGCAGGTTTGTTAAAGTGTGTTAATGGTTTGGTGCAGGTTTGTTAAAGTTTGTTAATGGTTTGGTGCAAGTTTGTTAAAGTATGTTAATGGTTTGGGGGAAGTTTGTTAAAGTATGTTAATGGTTTGGGGAAAGTTTGTTAAAGTGTGTTAATGGCTTGGTGCAGGTTTGTTAAAGTATGTTAATGATTTGGTGCAAGTTTGTTAAAGTATGTTAATAGTTTGGGGGAAGTTTGTTAAAGTATGTTAATGGTTTGGGGGAAGTTTGTTAAAGTATGTTAATGGCTTGGTGCAGGTTTGTTAAAGTATGTTAATAATTTGGTGCAAGTTTGTTAAAGTATGTTAATGGTTTGGGGGCAGTTTGTTAAAGTGTGCCAATAGTTAGGTGCAGGTTTGTTAAAGTGTGTTAATGGTTTGGCGCATGTTTGTTTAAGTTTGTTAATGGTTTGGTGCAGGTTTGATAAACTGTGTTAATGGTTTGATGCAGGTTTGTTAAAGTGTGTTTATGGTTTGGTACAGGTTTGTTAAAGTGTGTTAATGGTTTGGTGCAGGTGTGTTAAAGTGTGTTAATGGTTTGGTGTAGGTGTGTTAAAGTGTGTTAATGGTTTGGTGCAGGTTTGTTAAAGTGTGTTAATGGTTTGGTGCAGATTTGATAAAGTGTGTTAATGGTTTGGTGCAGGTTTGTTAAAGTGTGTTAATGGTTTGGTACAGGTTTGTTAAAGTGTGTTAATGGTTTGGTGCAGGTGTGTTAAAGTGTGTTAATGGTTTGGTGTAGGTGTGTTAAAGTTTGTTAATGGTTTGGTGCATGTTTGTTAAAGTGTGTTAATGGTTTGGTGCAGATTTGATAAAGTGTGTTAATGGTTTGATGCAGGTTTGTTAAAGTGTGTTAATGGTTTCGTGCAGGTGTGTTAAAGTGTGTTAATGGTTTGGTGTAGGTGTGTTAAAGTTTGTTAATGGTTTGGTGCAGATGTGTTAAAGTGTGCCAATGGTTTTGTGCATGTTTGTTAAAGTGTGTTAATGCTTTGGTGCATGTTTGTTAAAGTGTGTTAATGGTTTGGTGCAGATTTGATAAAGTGTGTTAATGGTTTGATGCAGGTTTGTTAAAGTGTGTTAATAGTTTGATGCAGGTTTGTTAAAGTGTGTTAATGGTTTGATGCAGGTTTGTTAACGAGTGTCAATGGTTTGGTGCAGGTGTGTTAGTGTTAATGGTTTGGTACAGGTTTGTTAAAGTGTGTTAATTGTTTGGTGCAGGTGTGTTAAACTGTGTTAATGGTTTGGTGTAGGTGTGTTAGAGTGTGTTAATGGTTTGTTGCAGGTGTGTTAAAGTGTGTTAATGGTTTGGTGCATGTGTGTTAAAGTGTGTTATTGGTTTGGTGCAGGTGTGTTAAAGTGTGTTAATGGTTTGGTGCAGGTGTGTTAAAGTGTGTTAATGGTTTGGTGCAGGTGTGTTAAAGTGTGTTAATGGTTTAATATGTTCTTATAATGTGTACTGTTTTCCAGGGAGGCGGAGAAGCGCCCAAGAACCTGTCTGGGCGACTGGTGGCGGCCACCTGGTGGCTCTTCGGGTTCATCATCATCGCTTCCTACACTGCCAACTTGGCTGCCTTCCTCACTGGTCAGTCTCTTGCACAGCCAACTTACCTTATTTCCTCACTAGTCAGTCTCCCACACGACCAGTCTGGCTGCCTTCCTTCCTAACTAGTCAGTCTCCCACACGACCAGTCTGGCTGCCTTCCTCACTGGTCAGTCTCCCACACGACCAGTCTGACTGCCTTCCTCACTGGTCAGTCTCTTGCACAGCCAACTTGCCTTATTTCCTCACTGGTCAGTCTCCCACACGACCAGTCTGGCTGCCTTCCTCACTGGTCAGTCTCCCACACGACCAGTCTGGCTGCCTTCCTCACTGGTCAGTCTCTTGCACAGCCAACTTGCCTTATTTCCTCACTGGTCAGTCTCCCAGACGACCAGTCTGCCTGCCTTCCTCACTGGTCAGTCTCCCACACGACCAGTCTGGCTGCCTTCCTCACTAGTCAGTCTCCCACACGACCAGTCTGGCTGCCTTCCCTCCTCACTTGTCAGTCTCCTACACGACCAGTCTGGCTGCCTTCCTCACTGGTCAGTCTCCGACACGACCAGTCTGGCTGCCTTCCTTCCTAACTAGTCAGTCTCCCACACGACGTCTGGCTGCCTTCCTCACTGGTCAGTCTCTTGCACAGCCAACTTGCCTTATTTCCTCACTAGTCAGTCTCCCACACGACCAGTCTGGCTGCCTTCCTTCCTCACTTGTCAGTCTCCTACACGACCAGTCTGGCTGCCTTCCTTCCTCACTTGTCAGTCTCCCACACGACCAGTCTGGCTGCCTTCCTTCCTCACTTGTCAGTCTCCCACACGACCAGTCTGGCTGCCTTCACAACTAGCTGTTGTCTTACCCAGCCAAAATGGTTGCCCACATCTCGAAAATCATTCTGATTTGCATCACTTAATCTGGATAACTTTCTTCATTATTTTCTTCTTATGAATATTCCATTTAAGTTTACTAACGAAGCATTATGATATGGCCTAACATGAACAGTGATGTTGCATATGATAACTGCATTATTGAGAAGCATTATCTCACGTGTAACCCAACAGTGTCGAGGTTGGATACCCCAATTGAGTCACTGGACGACCTCAGTAACCAGTACAAGGTACAGTACGCGCCCATGAATGGTTCCTCCACGATGACGTACTTCGAGCGTATGGCCTACATCGAGAAGAAATTCTACGAGTGAGTAGCCTGTACACTTCCTGTAGAACAATAACGTAGTCCAGGTCTTGTGTAATAGAATGTGAGGTCAGAGGTCAATGAACAATACAATGATACACTATTTCTTTTGGGTAAAGATTAGACATAGATTTGGTCTTTTTTTCATAAACCTCATTTCTCTTTATTTATCTTGTGTACAGCATACGTCTTGTCAGTCATCCTGAGCCTGAAAGATCCTTACTGCAACATCCATCCAACGTTTGCACATCCAACATCATTCACAGTCAAAACCGACTGTGACCTATGTACCATCTAACCTGCTCTACTATCATACACCACAAGACATCTTGATTAACATATAGCATTACCAACACACAACTTCATTACCTTCAACACAATGATGTCATGTACTGCTTCATCCACACATAGTGTTGTCTGCTCCCTCCCTGACCCACACTGAAGCAACCGTTGTGCTCACCCACATCATCCACAATACTCCCTCACCCTCTGTACCCAGTCTCCCAGCGCCTCCTTCCTGTACACCGTTCGGCTCCTTTCCCCGGCAGGATCTGGAAGGATATGTCTTTGAATGACTCGATGAGCGACGTGGAGCGAGCCAAGCTGGCGGTGTGGGACTACCCAGTCAGCGATAAATACACCAAGATGTGGCAGTCCATGCAGGAGGCAGGCCTGCCACAGACCTTCGAGTCGGCCCTGGAGAGGGTCAGGAAGTCTACCTCCTCCAGTGAAGGATTCGCCTACTTGGGTACGTGTAGCCTGGGATAGGAAGCCTAACTGTGTACGTGTAGCCTGGGATAGGGAGCTACGTTTAGCTTGGGATAGGAAGCCTAACTGTGTACGTGTAGCCTGGGATAGGAAGTTTACTCTGGTACATTTTGCCTAGGATGTAAGCTTACCTTGGTGCGTGTAGCCAAGAATTGCAAGCTTACTTTGTTGTATGTAGCCTGGGATAGTAAGCTTACCCTGGCATGTGTAGCCTGTGATAGTAAGCTTACCCTGGCACGTGTAGCCTGCCTGTGTGTGTGTAGCCTGGAATAGTGTGTGTGGGATGGGATGGGATGGGTTGGTCTGCCTCAGGACTTGTCGTTATGGATAGGAATCCACCTTGATCCAAGGTACGTGCAACTTGGGATAGGAAGTCTTCCTCTGTACGTGTAGCCAGGGATGGGAAGACCCACGTGGTACGTGTAGCCAGGGATGGGAAGACCCACGTGGTACGTGTAGCCAGGGATGGGAAGACCCACGTGGTACGTGTAGCCAGGGATGGGAAGACCCACGTGGTACGTGTAGGTAAAGAGAGGATGGGTGTCAGCAATAACTGAAACATCACCACTTGCCACAAAGCCTCACCAACCATCCGGGAGACAGGACGAAGCCACAAGACGCACTAGCATCAGTCAGGAACCAAGCATCAAATGAACTTGCTAAACCCAAATCCACTGGTATCATTTCTCGATCTTACACGTCCAGCCTTCCACAGTCTTCCACTGTATCCTCACATGAAAGTGATCCCTTCCAGCGCCCCACCCGGGCGGGATGTTATCCAAACCTACATACGTTACCTCTGGATCCCACACAGACACGACCAGCCAGCCTCGAATCCACATGCTGAACAAATGATCCCTGACCCGAGCAGCTCTCTCGTTAAGTAAACAAACATTCAGTCCTACAACACTTCACCCACACACCAATGTGAACAAACGTGAAAACAAAAACAAACAAATCATTTTCTCATGCCAAACATCAGGCATATAAAAAATTTAACATAATGTGCAAATCTGGGCAAAAAGTCACTTTGATCTTATGGATGGATGCATGATGGAAGGACCCCACACTCCTCCGATGATAATGAGCCATAGTGACTTAAACCACACACTAGTTGAATTTCCGGGATAATTAACCTAACCTAACTTAACCTAACCTAACCTAACCTAACACAGAAATATAGTGATCCAAACACAGAAATACAGTGATCCAAAGACATTTTGGCAAAGAGTCGGACGCTTACATAGTGATCCCAAAGTAACATACAATATATGAAGATTAACAATAACAAAACTGATGATGAAGATATGGCAACAGAAGTTATGAACATATGGATAACAATGTTTAAGATTACGGCTCAAGATAACTCCAGCTATAAGATCAGGATTGGCTGGCTCGCTACAGAGAAAGAACCGTCTCACAACCAACCATAGAATCAGCTCGTCCCTCCCTGAACAAGAGCCTCTCACTGCCACTTGACTGGCTGGGACTTCGTACAGCCATACAGGAAACCAAGAACTCATCCCTGGTGAGAGATAAGATAGATAAGAGACAGATCAACAAGTTTCCCTCTAAAGAACTTGAATGTGTCCTCAACATCTGTAGTGGTGAGTTCATCATCACACAACACTGTTCCTAAAACCTTAAAGATGTTCACAGTCGCGATGATACCAGGACCAAGAGTGCCAGAAACAACCCCAGAGAACTGCCCTCACCCACCTCCCACAACCCCCAGGAAAACTGCCCTCACCCCCCTCCCACAACTCCCAGGAAAACCTTGTAAACAATTATGAACCTAAGGTGAAGAGGACACCTTGCAAACAATAATTTCTATAATCAATGCGGCTTCTGAAGAGATAAACACCTCAGCAATGACGACTGCGGCAGAACATCTTGATCTTCAGATGATAAGAAGTAAATTGGGCGCTTAGGAAAAACACGTATGTGAAGCCTTTGACGAAGTGTGAACAATTGGCGTAATATATAACGTATTACATTTAGGCATGGCACAGATCACAGAAAGACTACTGTCATACTATGTGAACCAACGCACCGTAACAACCAACGTACCGTAACAACCAACGCACCGTAACAATCATCAACTCCGTAACAACCAACGCACCGTAACAACCAACGCACCGTAACAATCATCAACTCCGTAACAACCAACGCACCGTAACAACCAACGCACCGTAACAATCATCAACTCCGTAACAACCAACGCACCGTAACAACCAACGCACCGTAACAACCAACGCACGGTAACAATCATCAACTCCGTAACAACCAACGCACCGTAACAACCAACGCACCGTAACAACCAACGCACCGTAACAACCAACGCACCGTAACAACCAACGCACCGTAACAACTAACGCACCGTAACAACCAACTCACCGTAACAACCAACTCACCGTAACAACCAACGCACCGTAACAACCAACGCACCGTAACAACCAACGCACCGTAACAACCAACGCACCGTAACAATCATCATCAACTCAAACATCAGTCCAATTCCTGGTGCTATTAACCCCAGAGCAGCGTCCGACCATCACCAACACTGGTCATGACGTACACAGGTGACATCCCTCATCAGCTGGTGGCCTCAACATCATGATGTTGTGGACGTTCCTACAACATTGTAGTCTCGCTCCCACAACATTGTAGTCTCGCTCCCACAACATTGTAGTCTCGCTCCCACAACATTGTAGTCTCGCTCCCACAACATTGTAGTCTCACTCCCACAACATTTTAGTCTCGCTCCCACAACATTGTAGTCTCACTCCCACAACATTGTAGTCTCGCTCCCACAACATTGTAGTCTCGCTCCCACAACATTGTAGTCTCACTCCCACAACATTGTAGTCTCACTCCCACAACATTGTAGTCTCGCTCCCACAACATTGTAGTCTCGCTCCCACAACATTGTAGTCTCACTCCCACAACATTGTAGTCTCACTCCCACAACATTGCAGTCTCACTCCCACAACATTGTAGTCTCACTCCCACAACATTGTAGTCTCGCTCCCACAACATTGCAGTCTCACTCCCACAACATTGTAGTCTCGCTCCCACAACATTGCAGTCTCACTCCCACAACATTGTAGTCTCGCTCCCACAACATTGCAGTCTCACTCCCACAACATTGTAGTCTCGCTCCCACAACATTGTAGTCTCACTCCCACAACATTGTAGTCTCACTCCCACAACATTGCAGTCTCACTCCCACAACATTGTAGTCTCACTCCCACAACATTGTAGTCTCGCTCCCACAACATTGTAGTCTCACTCCCACAACATTGTAGTCTCCTCCACAACATTGTAGTCTCGCTCCCACAACATTGTAGTCTCGCTCCCACAACATTGTAGTCTCGCTCCCACAACATTGTAGTCTCGCTCCCACAACATTGTAGTCTCACTCCCACAACATTGTAGTCTCACTCCCACAACATTGTAGTCTCACTCCCACAACATTGTAGTCTCGCTCCCACAACATTGTAGTCTCACTCCCCACAACATGTAGTCTCGCTCCCACAACATGTAGTCTCGCTCCCACAACATTGTAGTCTCGCTCCCACAACATTGTAGTCTCGCTCCCACAACATTGTAGTCTCACTCCCACAACATTGTAGTCTCACTCCCACAACATTGTAGTCTCGCTCCCACAACATTGTAGTCTCACTCCCACAACATTGTAGTCTCGCTCCCACAACATTGTAGTCTCGCTCCCACAACATTTGTAGTCTCACTCCCAACAACATTGTAGTCTCGCTCCACAACATTGTAGTCTCGCTCCCACCAACATTGTAGTCTCGCTCCCACAACATTGTAGTCTCACTCCCACAACATTGTAGTCTCACTCCCACAACATTGTAGTCTCACTCCCACAACATTGTAGTCTCGCTCCCACAACATAGTAGTCTCACTCCCACAACATTGTAGTCTCGCTCCCACACATTGTAGTCTCGCTCCCACAAACATTGTAGTCTCGCTCCCACAACATGTAGTCTCGCTCCCACAACATTGTAGTCTCACTCCCACAACATTGTAGTCTCACTCCCACAACATTGTAGTCTCGCTCCCACAACATTGTAGTCTCGCTCCCACAACATTGTAGTCCTCACTCCCACAACATTGTAGTCTCAGCTCCCACAACATTGTAGTCTCGCTCCCACAACATTGTAGTCTCACTCCCACAACATTGTAGTCTCGCTCCCACAACATTGTAGTCTCGCTCCCACAACATTGTAGTCTCACTCCCACAACATTGTAGTCTCACTCCACAACATTGTAGTCTCGCTCCACAACATTGTAGTCTCGCTCCCACAACATTGTAGTCTCACTCCCACAACATTGTAGTCTCGCTCCCACAACATTGTAGTCTCACTCCCACAACATTGTAGTCTCACTCCCACAACATTGTAGTCTCACTCCCACAACATTGTAGTCTCGCTCCCACAACATTGTAGTCTCGCTCCCACAACATTGTAGTCTCACTCCCACAACATTGTAGTCTCACTCCCACAACATTGTAGTCTCACTCCCACAACATTGTAGTCTCACTCCCACAACATTGTAGTCTCACTCCCACAACATTGTAGTCTCGCTCCCACAACATTGTAGTCTCGCTCCCACAACATTGTAGTCTCGCTCCACAACATGTAGTCTCACTCCCACAACATTGTAGTCTCACTCCCACAACATTGTAGTCTCACTCCCACAACATTGTAGTCTCACTCCCACAACATTGTAGTCTCGCTCCCACAACATTGTAGTCTCACTCCCACAACATTGTAGTCTCACTCCCACAACATTGTAGTCTCGCTCCCACAACATTGTAGTCTCACCCCCACAACATAATCTTTTTCTGCATTCACAAACAACCACACGAATACAATGTGAAAAAGACTGAAAAAATTAACATTGCAGCTCCAGGAAGAATTGTATTCAACAAATAACCATAAAAGGTAATTTGACAAAACACACACACACACACACACACACACACACACACACACACACACACACACACACACACACACACACTTGAAGAGTCCCAGTCACGTATAGCCAGCATCAAGGGGTTTGATACCATATCAAGAAGAGATCCACCCTTACCAGTCTGTATAGATTCTGGTACCTTAAAGAGAACCCCAGACTACATGTAGTCAAGGTCATGATACTGTCTGTCTTAACATAGTCACATACACCAATGTTCTTCGCTTCTGGATCACGCATGCTGAAGTTACCGAAGAAACAAAATGATTAAAAAATTTTCCTACATTGAAAACATTGTAGGACAGCATGAATGATCAAAGATCAAACCAGTCGGGTCATACATAAGAGAAACAGCCCAAAAAGTATGGCTAAGACTTGAAGACAATGATCAGACAACAGTTCAAACATGGAACCTCCCTCGTAGCTTCAACACATTCAGGGAAGTTCCAGCCATCCATCGATGCACACAATGACCAATGTTGAGCTGAGTGAATGAAAAAACAAAGATTCAACTCAAACACACACATCCAAGTCCGCCAGGGATGTATGCATACATATATAAGGCACAAAAGAACACGCTTTCAGATGATCAACAACTTGCACCATACATGCCAGGTAGGGAGGTAGACCATGCCAGGTAGGGAGGAACACCATGCCAGGTAGGGAGGTAGACCATGCCAGGTAAGGGAGGTAGACCATGCCAGGTAGGGAGGTAGACCATGCCAGGTAAGGGAGGCAGACCATGCCAGGTAGAAAGGTAGCCCATGCCTGGTAGAGAGGAGAGCCGACTCTCTGAACATGACAGTACAGAACTGAGGAAGCTATGGTGCAGGGTAAGGAAGCTATGGTGCAGGGTAAGGAAGCTATGGTGCAGGGTAAGGGAGCTATGGTGCAGAGTAAGGAAGCTATGGTGCAGGGTAAGGAAACTATGGTGCAGGGTAAGGAAGCTATGGTGCAGGGTAAGGAAACTATGGTACAGGGTAAGGAAACTATGGTGCAGGTTAAGGAAGCTATGTTGCAGGGTAAGGAAGCTATGGTGCAGAGTAAGGAAGCCATGGTGCAGAGTAAGGAAGCTATGGTGCAGGGTAAGGAAGCTATGGTTCAGGGTAAGGAAGCTATGGTGCAGGGTAAGGGAGCTATGGTGCAGAGTAAGGAAGCTATGGTGCAGGGTAAGGAAGCTATGGTGCAGGGTAAGGGAGCTATGGTGCAGGGTAAGGGAGCTATGGTGCAGGGTAAGGCAGCTATGGTGCAGGGTAAGGAAGCTATGGTGCAGGGTAAGGAAGCTATGGTGCAGAGTAAGGAAGCTATGGTGCAGGGTAAGGAAGCTATGGTGCAGGGTAAGGGAGCTATGGTGCAGGGTAAGGGAGCTATGGTGCAGGGTAAGGGTGAAGTACATAATGTGTGATGTAGGGTTACCTGAGGGAAAGATTAGAACGGTAAGGTGTAGTAGATGGCTATGGTGTGTATAGTGGCTATCTGTGTGTGAAGAAGAGGATGTATGGAACAGGAAGGCAGCAGCAAATGGTAGGTGCAAGACGAGTAATAATTTCTGTAAGTGAAAACATTACATCATTCATAAGTTGACATTTGCAGCTCCTCTGTTGTGTACGTGTTCCTACAAGTGGTTTTTCCCGCCCAGTCAAGCTACAAATGTTGATGGCATGATTACTAAAGAAAATAATCTTCAAAATACGTGATTATAATGATTTGACAACAAATGACTTACACAACTCCAGATTATAAGCTTTGAAATCATGAAAATGAGAGCCAGATGGATTAAGTGTTTAGCAAATGTTCGTTATATAGACTATGGATGTGACATTTCTGCTAGAGGCTATTTAGTGGAGTGTGTTTATGCCTATCTGCCTATGTCAAAGAGAAAGTTACTTTCGCATCTTTAGCAGGAGTTAGTTAACTGTGCATTCATGCGGAGAAAGTCAGTTTAACTTAATTTGTTGTATAAAGGAGACAGCACATGGAGAGGACCTTCAGTTAGATCAGATCGGGACTGGGAACAGAAAAACTCACTTGTTTTAGATTTTAAGAATATTATTTGGAGAGACAACCAATATTGAAATCCATCATAAGAATATAATTCTAAACAACCAATGGCATCAGTTCATCTTTGAAAACTTTACTAAATGCATGAAGAGGACACGAGAGCAGGCACCACACACACTCTCCAGCTCGCGTCTGTGAGGTGAAGCGTAGCTTAATGTGGTGTCTAGTGAGACGATCGGATCCGGTCCACTTAACATCATTGTCAAGTTTGATCCAAATCCGTCCACTGCTTCCTGCTTGGAGGGTAAGTGTGAGACAGAATCAGACATGTAAACAATCAGAGACATTAATAGTAAGTGATTCATATCCTGGAAACACAGACTTTGTTGTCCAGTCACGAACTCTGTCTGTGCAGACGATGGCTTGATCATGTATATACCAAGACTCATGTTCACAAATGTAACTTGATTTTGTCGAACTTGTGTCATGTTACACGTCAAGAACTGGTCATGAAAAAGTCTTGTTTTGGGCGTTTATCACTATTTAAATGTGGAAGAAAAACTTAAAAATGAGTAAGATTCAAGATTTATGACAATCACTAGATATATGAACTCTTACACTCATGATGTATAACAAACAATGTTAAGATGGATTGTAACGTTGTTCATATATTACCATCACTGGTAATATAAGTGCTGACACTCATGATATATTACCATCACTGGTAATATAAGTGCTGACACTCATGATATATTACCATCACTGGTAATATAGGTACTGACACTCATGATATATCAACGTATCACTGGTAATATAGGTACTGACACTCATGATATATTACCATCACTGGTAATATAGGTACTGACACTCATGATATATTACCATCACTGGTAATATAGGTACTGACACTCATGATATATCAACGTATCACTGGTAATATAGGTACTGACACTCATGATATATGAATGTATCAGTGGTAATATAAGTACTGACACTCATGATATATTACCAGCACTGGTAATATAAGCACTGACACTCATGATATATTACTATCACTGGTAATATAGGTACTGACACTCATGATATATTACCATCACTGGTAATATAGGTACTGACACTCATGATATATCAACGTATCACTGGTAATATAGGTACTGACACTCATGATATATTACCATCACTGGTAATATAGGTACTGACACTCATGATATATGAACGTATCACTGGTAATATAGGTACTGACACTCATGATATATTACCATCACTGGTAATATAGGTACTGACACTCATGATATATTACCATCACTGGTAATATAGGTACTGACACTCATGATATATGAACGTATCACTGGTAATATAGGTACTGACACTCATGATATATTACCATCACTGGTAATATAGGTAATGACACTCATGATATATGAACGTATCACTGGTAATATAGGTACTGACACTCATGATATATGAACGTATCACTGGTAATATAGGTACTGACACTCATGATATATGAACGTATCAGTGGTAATATAGGTATTGACACTCATGATATATTACCATCACTGGTAATATAGGTACTGACACTCATGATATATTACCATCACTGGTAATATAGGTACTGACACTCATATGAACGTATCACTGGTAATGTAGGTACTGACACTCATGATATATTACCATCACTGGTAATATAGGTACTGACACTCATATGAACGTCTCACTGGTAATATAGGTACTGACACTCATGATATATGAACGTATCAGTGGTAATATAGGTACTGACACTCATGATATATTACCATCAATGGTAATATAGGTACTGACACTCATGATATATTACCATCACTGGTAATATAGGTACTGACACTCATGATATATGAACGTATCAGTAGTAATATAGGTACTGACACTCATGATATATGAACTTATCAGTGGTAATATAGGTACTGACACTCATGATATATGAGCGTATCAGTGGTAATATAGGTACTGACACTCATGATATATTACCATCACTGGTAATATAGGTACTGACACTCATGATATATTACCATCACTGGTAATATAAGTACTGACACTCATGATATATTACTATCACTGGTAATATAGGTACTGACACTCATGATATATTACCATCACTGGTAATATAGGTACTGACACTCATGATATATGAACGTATCACTGGTAATATAGGTACTGACACTCATGATATATTACCATCACTGGTAATATAGGTACTGACACTCATGATATATGAACGTATCACTGGTAATATAGGTACTGACACTCATGATATATGAACGTATCACTGGTAATATAGGTACTGACACTCATGATATATTACCATCACTGGTAATATAGGTACTGACACTCATGATATATTACCATCACTGGTAATATAGGTACTGACACTCATGATATATTACCATCACTGGTAATATAGGTACTGACACTCATGATATATTACCATCACTGGTAATATAGGTACTGACACTCATGATATATTACCATCACTGGTAATATAGGTACTGACACTCATGATATTTACCATCACTGGTAATATAGGTACTGACACTCATGATATATTACCATCACTGGTAATATAGGTACTGACACTCATGATATATTACCATCACTGGTAATATAAGTACTGACACTCATGATATATTACCATCACTGGTAATATAGGTACTGACACTCATGATATATTAACGTATCACTGGTAATATAGGTACTGACACTCATGATATATTACCATCACTGGTAATATAGGTACTGACACTCATGATATATTACCATCACTGGTAATATAGGTACTGACACTCATGATATATGAACGTATCACTGGTAATATAGGTACTGACACTCATGATATATGAACGTATCACTGGTAATATAGGTACTGACACTCATGATATATTACCATCACTGGTAATATGTATTCTGACACTCAGGATTTATTAACTTCAGTGGTAACATAGATTCTGACATTGGTGATTCAGTGGTAATATAGATTCTGATACTGATGACTTATTATCATCAGTGGTAATATAGATTCTGATACTGATGACTTATTATCATCAGTGGTAATATAGATTCTGATACTGATGACTTATTATCATCAGTGGTAATATAGATTCTGATACTGATGACTTATTATCATCAGTGGTAATATAGATGGCACACTTTGTCATAATAATAGAATAACAAGACGAGTCAGAACGAGTCTCAGGTCGTATATATCCTGGCTGGTATATTTTCTGCTCCCAGAGATCAGGCTTGAAGATTGTAAAATTCCCATGGTGTATATATATATATATATATATATATATATATATATATATATATATATATATATATATATATATATATATATATATATATATATATATATATATATATATATATATATATATATTTGTCAACTCTGGGATCTAACTGGACCAAGTTGTAAGATACGAAGTATCACATAACGCTACAAGTAACTTGTCCAACACTGTGACATTTGACTACATATCGAGCCTTCAGCTGTGACGACCAAGTAAGTCAGGTGTGTCTGTCTGGTCAGCAGACCATTTGTATGACCACATCAGACCCGATAACAAATACTCATGTGTACGTAATAACAGGGATCACCTATTAGGTTTTCAAGATAGATAGAATGTATCCGTGTGACTTAGTAACACATCCTGGCGTGTAGACGGAACGTATCCATGTGACTTAGTAACACATCCTGGCGTGTAGACGGAACGTATCCATGTGACTTAGTAACACATCCTGGCGTGTAGACGGAACGTATCCATGTGACTTAGTAACACATCCTGGCGTGTAGACGGAACGTATCCATGTGACTTAGTAACACATCCTGGCGTGTAGACGGAACGTATCCATATGACTTAGTAACACATCCTGGCGTGTAGAAGTAGATTGATTAAGGGACAACTGGAACATATAACTCGTGGGGACTTGTGGCTTCCAACAGGGGACGCTACACAGATCCGCTACGCCATCCTGACCTCCTGCGACATGATGTCTGTAGGAGACGAGTTCTCCAGAAAGCCATTTGCCATTGCCGTCACCAAGGGCTCGCCCCTTAAAGACCAGCTTTCAGGGGCGTGAGTAGCGACGACAAGTGATAGTTTCCTCCGTATACATCTAAACTTTTTATTTTGTGATGTATTTCTTAAAATTTTTAACGTTAATGTTTCTGCCTTTTCCCAGAAACTTATAAACGTTTTTTTTCCTTCTCTGTGTTTTGTGCTTTCGACCTAAGTGGAAATATATTTTGCATGTGTCGATGCATTTTTGATTTTTTATAAACTTCATTTTGGCTGGATTCATTTGTTTTTTATAACGTAAACATTTTTCTTGCACTTGGCTGTCTTGCAGGGCCACACAGACAACCAGCACGGCAAACTTTGATAACAGAATGCAGTCATGTTTTATAATCCAGCATGATTTTTATCCTTGTCTTAAGAGACAGCACCAACTATCTTAAAGTCGATATATTTTTTTCCTAAGAGAAGTAAAGTTCCACGCAAAGTGTGAGTGGGTTCCGATCCTAGACTTTACTATAGACGAGTACCAAGTGGATACCAGGAGACTATATACATAAATAACTTTAACAACCACAAGTGGTAGTTTCATAAGCTGTCGTAACAGAAGAGTGTACGACACTTAATACAACAGGTGGTAGTTTCATAAGCTGTCGTAACAGAAGAGTGTACGACACTTAATACAACAAGTGGTAGTTTCATAAGCTGTCGTAACAGAAGAGTGTACGACACTTAATACAACAAGTGGTAGTTTCATAAGCTGTCGTAACAGAAGAGTGTACGACACTTAATACAACAAGTGGTAGTTTCATAAGCTGTCGTAACAGAAGAGTGTACGACACTTAATACAACAAGTGGTAGTTTCATAAGCTGTCGTAACAGAAGAGTGTACGACACTTAATACAACAAGTGGTAGTTTCATAAGCTGTCGTAACAGAAGAGTGTACGCAGTTTAATCTAACAGTTGATTCTTTCATGTGATGTCACAGAGAGCAAATGTGCGACTCCTGAAGACTTACTTTCTTCCTCTAGTTATATCTACACACCAGACGAAAACAACACAGGCTTTTCCGTTAATTATAATCATTCTCACTCGAAGCATTATAATTTTCATCAGACTTTCACAGTGTGGTTTCAGAAGTGGTAGAGAGTGTGTGGATAAGGTGTTTGCTTTGAAAAATGTATGAAAAATAGTTAGAAAAGCAAATGGATTTGAATATAGCATTTATGGGTCTGGAGAAGGCATATGGTAGAGTTGATAGATATACTCTATGGCAGGTATTAAGAATATATGGTGTGGGAAGTAAGTTGTTAGAAGCAGTGAAAAGTTTTTATCAAGAATGTAAGGCATTTTTACGTGTAGGAGGAGAGGAAAGTGATTGGTTCTCAGTGAATGTTGGTTTGCGGCAGGGGTGCGTGATGTCTCCAAGGTTGTTTAATTTGTTTATGGATGGGGTTGTTAGGCAGGTGAATGCAAGAGTTTTGGAAAGAGGGGCAAGTATGCAGTCTGTTGTGGATGAGAGAGCGTTGGAAGTGAGTCAGTTGTTATTCGCTGATGATACAGTGCTGGTGGCTGATTCGGGTGAGAAACTGCAGAAGCTGGTGACTGAGTTTGGTAAAGTGTGTGAAAGAAGAAAGCTGAGAGTAAATGTGAATAAGAGCAAGGGTATTAGGTACAGTAGGGTTGAGGGACAAACAAACTGGGAGGAAAGCTTGAATATAGAAAAACTGGAGGAAGTGAAGTGTTTTAGATATCTGGGAGTGGATCTGGCAGCGGATGGAGCCATGGAAGCGGAAGTGAATCATAGGGTGGGGGAAGGGGCGAAAGTTCTGGGAGCGTTGAAAAATGTGTGGAAGACGAGAACGTTATCTCGGAAAGCAAAAATGGGTATGTTTGAAGGAAAAGTGGTTCCAACAATTTTATATGGTTGCGAGGCATGAGCTATATATAGAGTTGTATGGAGGAGGGTGGATGTGCTGGAAAAGAGATGTTTGAGGACAATATGTGGTGGTTTGATCGAGTAAGTAATGAAAGGGTAAGAGAGATGTGTGGTAATAAAAAGAGTGTGGTAGACAGAGCAGAGGAGGGTGTTTTGAAATGGTTTGGTCACATAGAGAGAATGAGTGAGGAAAGATTGACAAAGAGGATATATGTGTCAGAGGTGGAGGGAACGAGGAGAACTGGGAGACCAAATTGGAGGTGGAAAGATGGAGTGAGAAAGATTTTGAGTGATCGGGGCTTGAACATGCAGGAGGGTGAAAGGCGTGCAAGGAATAGAGGGAATTAGAACAATGTGGTATAACGAGGTCGACGTGCTGTCAATGGATTGTTCCAGGGCGTGTGAAGCGTCTTGTGTACACCATGGAAAGTTTTATGGGGCCTGGATGTGGAAAGGGAGCTGTGGTTTCGGTGCATTATGCATGGCAGCTAGAGACTGAGTGTGAACGAATGTGGCCTTTGTTGTCTTTTCCTATCGCTACCTCGCGCAAATGCGGGGGGGAGGTGGTTGTCATTTCTTGTGTGGCGGGATGGCGACGGGAATGAGTAAGGGCAGATAGTATGAATTATGTACATGTGTATATATGTATATGTCTGTGTGTATATATATGTATATGTCTGTGTGTGTATATATATGTATATGTCTGTGTGTGTATATATATGTATATGTGTGTGTGTGTATATATATATATATATACGTTGAGATGTATAGGTATGTATATGTGCGTGTGTGGACGTGTATGTATATAAATGTGTAAGTGGGTGGGTTGGGCCATTCTTTCGTCTCTTTCCATTAGCTACCTCGCTAACGCGGGAGACATATATATATATATATATATAGAAGGCGACTAAAGGGGACGGGAGCGGGGGGCTAGAAACCCTCCCCTCCTTGTATTTTAACTTTCTAAAAGGGTACACAGAAGAAGGAGTCATACGGGGAGTGCTCATCCTCCTCGAAGGCTCAGATTGGAGTGTCTAAACGTGTGTGGATGTAACCAAGATGAGAAAAAAAGGAGAGATAGGTGGTATGTTTGAGGAAAGGAACCTGGACGTTTTGGCTCTGAGTGAAACGAAGCTCAACGGTAAAGGGGAAGAGTGGTTTGGAAATGTCTTGGGAGTAAAGTCAGGGGTTAGTGAGAGGACGAGAACAAGGGAAAGAGTAGCACTACTCCTGAAACAGGAGTGGTGGCAGGTTGCGATAGAGTGTAAGAAAGTAAACTCTAGATTGATATGGGTAAAACTGAAAGTTGATGGAGAGAGATGGGTGATTATTGGTGCATATGCACCTGGGCATGAGAAGAAAGATCATGAGAGGCAAGTGTTCTGGGAGCAGCTGAATGAGTGTGTTAGTGGTTTTGATGCACGAGACCTGGTTATAGTGATGGGTGATTTGAATGCAAAGATGAGTAATGTGGCAGTTGAGGGAATAATTGGTAGACATGGGGTGTTCAGTGTTGTAAATGGTAATAGTGAAGAGCTTGTAGATTTATGTGTTGAAAAAGGACTCGTGATTGGGAATAACTGATTTAAAAAGAGAGATATACATAGGTATACGTATGTAAGTAGGAGAGATGGCCAGAGTGCGTTATTAGATTATGTGTTAATTGATAGGCTCGCGAAAGAGAGACTTTTGGATGTTAATGTGCTGAGAGGTGCAACTGGAGGGATGTCTGATCATTATCTTGTGGAGGCGAAGGTGAAGATTTGTAGAGGTTTTCAGAAAAGAAGAGAGAATGTTGGGGTGAAGAGAGTGGTGAGAGTAAAATGAGTGTGAGAGTAAATGAGCTTGGGAAGGAGACTTGTGTGGGGAAGTATCAGGAGAGACTGAGTACAGAATGGAAAAAGATGAGAACAAAGGAGGTAAAGGGAGTGGAGGAGGAATGGGAGGTATTTAGGGAAGCAGTGATGGCTTGCTCAAAATATGCTTGTGGCATGAAAAGCGTGGGAGGTGGGCAGATTAGAAAGAGTAGTGAGTGGTGGGATAAGATGTAAGATTGTTAGTGAAAGAGAAGAGAGAGGCGTTTGGACGATTTTTGCAGGGGAATGGTGCAAGTGAGTGGGGTATGTATAAGAGAAGGAGGTGGGAGGTCAAGAGAAAGGTGCAAGAGGTGAAAAAGAGGGCAAATGAGAGATGGGGTGAAGAGTATCATTAAATTTTGGGGAGAATAAAAAGATGTTTTAGAAGTAGGTAAATAGGGTGCGTAAGACTAGGGAACAAATGGGAACTTCAGTGAAGGGGGCTAGTGGGGAGGTGATAGCAAGTAGTGGTGATGTGAGAAGGAGATGGAGTGAGTATTTTGAAGGTTTGTTGGGTGTGTTTGGTGATGGAGTGGCAGATATAGGGTGTTTTGGTCGAGGTGGTGTGCAAAGTGAGAGGGTTAGGAGAGATGATTTGGTAAACAGAGGGGAAAGAGGGTGACTGTATTGCTGACTGGTTGGTAAGGTTATTTAATGTGTGTATGATTCATGGTGGGGTGCCTGAGGGTTGGCGGAATGCTTGCATAGTGCCATTGTACAAAGGCAGAGGGGATGGGAGTGGGTGCTCAAATTACAGAGGTATAAGTTTGCTGAGTGTTCCTGGTAAATTGTATGCGGGGGTATTGATTGAGAGGGTGAAGGCATGTACAGAGCATCAGATTGGGGAAGAGCAGTGTGGTTTCAGAAGTGGTAGAGGATGTGTGGATCAGGTGTTTGCTTTGAAGAATGTATGCGAGAAATACTTAGAAAAGCAAATGGATTTGTATGTGGCATTTATGGACCTGGAGAGGGCATATGATAGAGTTGATAGAGATGCTCTATGGAAGGTATTAAGAATATATGGTGTGGGAGGCAAGTTGTTAGAAGCAGTGAAAAGTTTTTATCGAGGATATAAGGCATGTGGACGTGCAGGAGGAGAGGCGAGAGATTGGTTCTCAGTAAATGTAGGTTTGCGGCAGGGTGTGTGATGTCTCCAGGGTTGTTTGATTTGTTTATGGATGGGGTTGTTGGGGAGGTGAATGCAAGATTTTTGGAGAGAGGGGCAAGTATGCAGTTTGTTGGGGATGAGAGAGCTTGGGAAGTGAGTCAGTTGTTGTTCGCTGATGATACAGCGCTGGTGGCTGGTTCATTTGAGAAACTGCAGAAGCTGGTGACTGAGTTTGGTGGAGTGTGTGAAGGAAGAAAGTTGAGAGTAAATGTGAATAAGAGCAATGTTATTAGGTACAGTAGGGCTGAGGGTCAAGTCAATTGGGAAGTAAGTTTGAATGGAGAAAGACTGGAGGAAGTGAAGTCTTTTAGATATCTTGGAGTAGATTTGGCAGCGGATGGAACCATGGAAGCGGAAGTGAATCATAGGGTGGGGGAGGGGGCGAAAATTCTGGGAGCCTTGAAGAATGTGTGGAAGTCGAGAACATTGTCTCGGAAAGCGGGAGTGGTGTGTTTGAAGGAATAGGGGTTCCAGCAATGTTGTATGGTTGCGAGGCGTGGGCTATGGATGCGGTTGTGCGGAGGAGGGTGGATGTGCTGGAAATGGGATGTTTGAGGACAATATGTGGTGTGAGGTGGTTTGATTGAGTAAGTGATAATGGGGTGGGAGAGGTGTGTGGTGGCGGAAAGAGTGTGGTTGAGAGAGTAGAAGAGGGTGTTTTGAAATAGTGTGGTCACGTGGAGAGAATGAGTGAGAAAAGATTGACCAAGTGGATATATGTGTCAAAGGTGTAGGGAACGAGGAGATGTGGGAGACGGAGGTGGAAGGATGGAGTGAAAAAGATTTTGAGTGATCGGGGCCTGAACATGCAGGAGGGTGAAAGGCGTGCAAGGAATAGAGTGAATTGGAACGATGTAGTATACCGGGGTCGACGTGCTGTCAATGGATTGAACCAGGGTATATGAAGCGTCTGGGGTAAACCATGGAAAGTTCTGTGGGGCCTGGATGTGGAAAGGGTGCTGTGGTTTCGGTGCATTATTACATGACAGCTAGAGACTGAGTGTGAACGAATGGGGCCTTTGGTGTCTTTTTCTAGCGCTACCTCACACACATGAAGGGGGAGGGGGTTGTTATTCCATGTGTGGCGAGGTGGCGATGGGAATGAATGAAGGGAGACAGTATGAATTATGTACATGTGTATATATGTATATGTCTGTGTGTGTATATATATGTATACGTTCAGATGTATAGGTATGTATATTTGCGTGTGTAGACATGTATGTATATACATGTGTATGTGGGTGGGTTGGGCCATTCTTTCGTCTGTTTCCTTGTGCTACCTCGCGAACGCGGGAGACAGCGACAAAGGACAATAAATGAATAAATAGATAAATATATATATATGGGGAAAGGGGATTAAGAATACTTCCCACGTATTCCCTGCGTGTCGTAGAAGGCGACTAAAAGGGGAGGGAGCGGGGGGCTGGAAATCCTCCCCTCTCTCTATTTTTTTTTTTTTTTAATTTTCCAAAAGAAGGAACAGAGGGGGCCAGGTGAGGATATTCCTAAAAAGGCCCAGTCCTCTGTTCTTAACGCTACCTCGCTATCGCGGGAAATGGCGAATAGTATGAAATATATATATATATATATATATATATATATATATATATATATATATATATATATATATATATATATATATTATTTTTATTTTGCTTTGCCGCTGTCTCCCGCGTTTGCGAGGTAGCGCAAGGAAACAGACGAAAGAAATGGCCCAACCCACCCCCATACACATGTATATACATACACGTCCCCACACACAAAAATACATACCCATACATCTCAATGTACATATATATATACACACACACAGACATATACATATATACACATGCACAGAATTCACACTGTCTGCCTTTATTCATTCCCATCCCCACCTCGTCACACATGGAATAACATCCCCCTTCCCCCTCATGTGTGCGAGGTAGCGCTAGGAAAAGACAACAAAGGCCCAACTCGTTCACACTCAGTCTCTAGCTGTCATGCAATAATGCCCGAAACCGCAGGTCCCTTTCCACATCCAGGCCCCACAGAACTTTCCATGGTTTACCCCAGACGCTTCACATGTCCTGATTCAATCTATTGACAGCACGTCGACCCGGTATACCACATTGATCCAATTCACTCTATTCCTTGCCCGCCTTTCACCCTCCTGCATGTTCAGACCCCGATCACTCAAAATCTTTTTCACTCCATCTTTCCATCTCCAATTTGGTCTCCCACTTCTCCTCGTTCCATCCACCTCCGACACATATATCCTCTTGGACAATCTTTCCTCACTCATTCTCTCCATGTGCCAAAACCATTTCAAAACACCCTCTTCTGCTCTCTCAACCACGCTCTTCTTATTTCCACACATCTCTCTTGCCCTTACATTACTTAATCGATCAAACCACCTCACACCACATAATGTCCTCAAACATCTCATTTCCAGCACATCCACCCTCCTGCGCACAACTCTATACATAGCCCACGCCTCGCAACCATACAACATTGTTGGAACCACTATTCCTTCAAACATACCCATTTTTGCTTTCCGAGATAATGCTTTCGACTTCCACACATTCTTCAAGGCTCCCAGGATGTTCGCCCCCTCCCCCACCCTATGATTCACTTCCGCTTCCATGATTCCATCCGCTGCCAGATCCACTTCCAGATATCTAAAACACTTTACTTCCTCCAGTTTTTCTCCATTCAAACTTACCTCCCAATTGACTTGACCCTCAACCCTACTGTACCTAATAACCTTGCTCTTATTCACATTTACGCTTAACTTTCTTCTTTCACACACTTTACCAAACTCAGTCACCAGCTTCTGAAGTTTCTCACATGAATCAGCCACCAGCGCTGTATCATCAGCGAACAACAACTGACTCACTTCCCAAGCTCTCTCATCCCCAACAGACTTCATACTTGCCCCTGTTTCCAAAACTCTTGCATTCACCTCCCTAACAACCCCATCCATTAACAAATTAAACAGCCATGGAGACATCACACACCCCTGCCGCAAACCTACATTCACTGAGAACCAATCACTTTCCTTTCATCCTACACGTACACATGCCTTACATCCTCGATAAAAACTTTTCACTGCTTCTAACAACTTGCCTCCCACACCATATATTCTTAATACCTTCCACAGAGCATCTCTATCAACTCTATCATATGCCTTCTCCAGATCCATAAATGCTACATGCAAATCCGTTTGCTTTTCTAAGTATTTCTCACATATATTCTTCAAAGCAAACACCTGATCCACACATCCTCTACCACTTCTGAAACCACACTGCTCTTCCCCAATCTGATGCTCTGTACATGCCTTCACCCTCTCAATCAATACCCTCCCATATAATTTACTAGGAATACTTAACAAACTTATACCTCTGTAATTTGAGCACTCACTCTTATCCCCTTTGCCTTTATACAGTGGCACTATGCACGCATTCCGCCAATCCTCAGGCACCTTACCATGAATCATACATACATTAAATAACCTTACCAACCAGTCAACAATACAGTCACCCCCTTTTTTAATAAATTCCACTGCAATACCATCCAAACCTGCTCCCTTGCCAGCTTTCATCTTCCGCAAAGCTTTTACTGCCTCTTCTCTGTTTACCAAATCATTTTCCCTAACCCTCTCACTTTGCACACCACCTCGACCAAAACACTCTATATCTGCCACTCTATCATCAAACACATTTAACAAACCTTCAAAATACTCACTCCATCTCCTTCTCACATCACGACTACTTGTTATCACCTTCCCATTAGCCCCCTTCACTCAAGTTCCCATTTGCTCCCTTGTCTTACGCACTTTATTCACCTCCTTCCAAAACATATTTCTATTCTCCCTAAAATTTAATGATACTCTCTCACCCCAACTCTCATTTGCACTCTTTTTCACCTCTTCCACCTTTTTCTTGACCTCCTGTCTGTTTCTTTTATACATATCCCACTCAATTGCAATTTTTCCCTGCAAAAATCGTCCAAATGCCTTTCTCTTCTCTTTCACTAATAATCTTACTTCTTCATCCCACCACTCACTACCCTTTCTAATCAACCCGCTTCCCACTCTTCTCATGCCACTAGCATCTTTTGCGCAAGCCATCTAAATACATCCCATTCCTGCCCTATCCTGGGGATAGGGCAGAAAGAATACTTCCCACGCATTCCTCACTTTCTAAAAGGGGAAACAAAAGAAGGAGTCACGCGGGGAGTGCTCATCCTCCTCGAAGGATGGAACCAAGATGAGAAAAAGAGGAGAGATAGGTAGTACGTTTGAGGAAAGGAACCTGGATGTTTTGGCTCTGACTGAAATGAAGCTCAAGGGTAAAGGGGAGTAGTGGCTTGGGAATGATTTGGGAGTAAAGTCACGGGTTGGTGAGAGGACAAGAGCAAAGGAAGGAGTAGCACTACTCCTGAAACAGGAGTGGTTGGAGTATGTGATAGAGTGTAAGAAAGTAAACTCTAGATTGATATGGTTAAAACTGAAAGTAGATGGAGAGAGTTGGGTGTTTATTAGTGCGTATGCACCTGGGCATGAGAAGAAAGATCATGCGAGGCAAGTGTTTTGGGAGCAGCTGAGTGAGTGTGTTAGTAGTTTTGATGCACGAGACTGGGTTATAGTGATTGGTGATTTGAATGCAAAGGTGAGTAATGTGGTAATTGAGGGAATAATTGATATACATGTGGTGTTAAGTGTTGTAAATGGAAATGGTGAAGAGCTTGTAGATTTGTGTGTTGAAAAGGACTGATGATTGAGAATACCTGGCTTAAAAAGAGAGATATACATAAGTATACGTATGTAAGTAGGAGAGATGGCCAGAGAGCGTTATTGGATTACGTGTTAATTGATAGGCATGCGAGAGACTTTTGGATGTTAATGTGGTGAGAGGTGCAACTGAAGGGATGTGTGATGATTATCTTGTGGAGGCGGAGGTGGAGATTTTTAGAGGTTTTCAGAAAAGAAGCGAGAATGTTGGGGTGAAGAGAGTGGTGAGAGTAAGTGAGCTTGGGATGGAGACTTTTGTGAGGAAGTACCAGGAGAGACTGAATGCAAAATGGAAAGAGATGAGAGCAAAGGACGTAAGGGGAGTGGGGGAGGAATGGAATGTCTTTAGAGAAGCAGTGATGACTTGCGCAAAACATGCTTGCGGCATGAGAAGAGTGGGAGGTGGGCAGATTAGAAAGGGTAGTGAGTGGCGGGATGAAGAAGTAAGATAATCAGTGAAAGAGAAGAGAGAGGCATTTGGACGCTTTTTGCAGGGAAATTGTGCAAATGACAGGGAAATGTATAAAATAAAGAGGCAGGAGGTCAAGAGAGAGGTGCAAGAGGTGAAAAAGAGAGCGAATGAGAGTTGGGGTGAGAGAGTATCATTAGATTTTAGGGAGAATAAGTTTTTTTGGAAGGAGGTAAATAGAAATTAAACAACCATGGAGACATCACGCACCCCTGCCGCAAACCAACAGTCACTGGGAACCAATCACTTTCCTCTCTTCCTACCGGTACACATGCCTTACATCCTCGATATAAACTTTTCACTGCTTCTAACAACTTGTTTCCCAGAGTATGTATTCTTAATACCTTCCACAGAGTATCTCTATTAACTCTATCGTATGCCTTCTCCAGATCCATAAATGCTACATATAAATCCTTTTGCTTTTCTAAGTATTTCTGACTTACATTCTTCAAAGCAAACACCTGATCCACACATCCTCTACCACTTCTGAAACCACACTGCTCTTCCCCCAATCTGATGCTCTGTACATGCCTTTACTCTCTCAATCAATACCCTCCCATATAATTTCCCAGGAATACTCAACTAACTTATACTTCTGTAATTTGAGCACTCACTATTATTCCCTTTGCCTTTGTACAATGGCACTATGCATGCATTCTGCCAATCCTCAGGCACCTCAACATGAGTCATACGTACATTAAAAAACTTTACCAACCAGTCAACAATACAGTTACTCCCTTTTTTAATAAATTCCAGTGCAATACCATCCAAACCCGCCTCCTTGCCGGCTTTCATCTCCCGCAAAGCTTTTACTACTTTCTCTCTGTTTACCAAATCATTCTCCTTAACCCTCTCACTTTGCACACCACCTCGACCAAAGCACCCTATATCTGCCACTCTATCATCAAACACATTCAACAAACCTTCAAAAGACTCACTCCATCTTCTCACATCACCACTACTTGTTATCACCTCCCAATTATCCTCTTTCACTGATGTTCCCATTGGTTCCCTTGTCTTACGCATTTTATTTTCCTCCTTCCAAAACATCTTTTTCTTTTCCCTAAAATTTTATACTTTCTCACCCAAACTCTCATTTGCCCTCTTTTTCACCTCTTGCACCCTTCTCTTGACCTCTTGCCTCTTTTTTTTTATACACCTCCCAGTCCTTTGCATTTTTTTCCATTCAAAAATCGTCCAAATGCCTCTCTCTTCTCTTTCGCTGATATTCTTACTTCTTTATCCCATCACACACTACCCTTTCTAATCTGGCCACGTCCCACTCTTCTCATGTCACAAGTTTCTTTTGCGGAAACCATCACTGTTTCCCTAAGTACATGACATTCCTCCCCCACTTTCCTTACATCCTCTGTCCTTACCTTTTTCCAATCTGTACTCAGTCTCTCCTGGTACTTCCTCATACAAGTCTCCTTCCAAAGCTCACTTACTCTCACCACTCTCTTCACCCCAACATTCTCTCTTCTTTTCTGAAAACTCTACAAATCTTCACCTTCGCCTCCACCATATAATGACCAGACATCCCTCCAGTTTCGCCTCTCAGCACATTAATGGCCAAAAGTCTCTCTTTCACACGCCTATCAATTAACGCGTAATCCAATAACGCTATCTGGCCTTCTCTCCTACTTATATAAGTATACTTATGTTTATCTCTCTTTTCAAACCAGGTATTCCTAATCACCAATCTTTTTTCAGCACATAAATCTACAAGCTCTTCACCATTCCCATTTACAACACTGAACACCCCATATACACCAACTATATCCTGAACTGCCACATTACTCACCTTTGCATTCAAATCATCCTTCACTATAACCTGGTCTCGTTCATCAAAACTGATAACACACTCACTCAGCTGCTCCCAAAACACTTGCCTCTCATTATCTTTCTTCTCATACCCAGGTGCATATGCACCAAGAATCACCCATCTCTCTCTATCCACTTTCACTTTTACCCTCATCAATCTAGAGTTTACTTTGTTACACTCTATCACATACTCCCACCACTCCTGTTTCAAGAGTAGTGCTATTCCTTCCCCAGCGCTTGTCATCTCAGTAACCCCTGACTTTACTCCCAAGATATTTCCAAACCACTCTTCCCCTTTACGGGGAAAATGAAGCACGATAAGTTTCCAAGTGCACTTTCGTGTAATAATTACATCATCAGGGGAGATACAAGAGAGAAATACAACAGTCAGTTGATATACATCGAAGAGACGAAGCTAGGACGTCATTTGTAAACATGCGATTGTCCATGACAGACAACGAGCGTATCATAAACTTATCATTTTACAAAATTTATCAACTATAAATTTATCTAATTTGTATAGACCATCACTAATATCAAGATTATAATTCTTTGTGTATTTAATCTTATAAGATTCAATGATATTTCTCATGGTAATAGAGTTAGAGTTTATAAGTGAGATGGCATTACTCCAGTCAGTGCAATGACCATAGTTTTTAACGTGATTAAACAAGGCATTTGATTCTTGTCCCGTTCTTATACTATATCTATGTTGCTTGAGTCTAACAGAAAGATCCTTACCAGTCTGACCAACATAAAACTTATCACAATTTCTACTTAGCTCTTTATAGATGCATCCAGGAGAATTTTCTGGTGAATTCCTGATTAAGATATTCTTTATAGTATTATTGTTGCTGAAGGCAACATTTACATTAAAGGATTTAAGCAACATGAGAAGCAAAGTAAAATTATTATTAAAAGGGAGAACTAAAAGATTATTGGTGTCAATGGAAGGTTTGGGCTCAACTCTATAAAATGATTTCTTTGCTAACTTAAGGGAATTATCAATGAAAGATCTAGGGCACTTTAACTTAGATCCAATAGAATATATCTTCTCAAACTCGTCATCAATAAACTCTGGATTGCAAATATGTAATGTCTTAAGGAACATAGATTGAAATAATGATAATTTTACTCTGTTATGTTGAGATGAGTAATAATGGATATATGAGCATACATTGGTAGGTTTTCTGTATATGCTAAGCTTAAACTTGTGTCCTTGCCTATGGACCATGCAATCTAAAAATGTAACATACCATCATTTTCATTTTTTTCAGTAAATTTGATGGAAAATGAAACTCGATAAGTTTCCAAGTGCACTTTCGTGCAATAATCACATCATCAGTGGAGACACAAGAGAAAAATATATTTGTCAGTCGATATACAACGAAGAGACGGAGCTAAGACGCCATTTAGTAAACATGCGAATGTCTTGGACTCTCTGAAGGAAAATGAAATATGATTGCCCTGACGTGTGTGTTTGCGCGTGGTTGCCACTTGATATAACCCTCTTACTGGCTGCTTGTGTTATGGCGTCTGATGTCCACTGAATAAGAGAGATATTCATATTTTGTCAGCAAGCACTAACTTTAGATTCTATAATTCTTCTTTTAAAACTTCCAAACGATTTATAAAGAAATGAGGCATTATATAACTATAAAAGAAAATAGCGTGGTAACGCAAGGAATAGATGAAGAAAGGCCAAGAATAGATGAACAAAGGTCGTATCCTCTCACATCTATTCTTTATCTATCATGTGTAACGCACCGTAATCAAGGATCTCTTCATGGTTTAACCCGGAAGCTTGACTACCCAAGTTCAGTCAATTTACAATCTATTTCTTGCACGCCTTTCACCCTCCTGTATGTTCAGGCTCCGATTGGTCAAAATCTTTTTCACTCCATCCTTCCACCTCCAATTTGGTCTCCCGCTTTTCCTTGTTCCCTCCACCTTTGACACATATATCCTCTTTGTCATACTTTCCTCACTCATCCTCTCTTTGTGAATAAACCGTTTCAATACACCCTCTTTTGCTCTCTCAACCATACTTTATAAATATATATATATATATATATATATATATATATATATATATATATATATATATATATATATATATATATATATTTATATATATATATATATATATATATATTATCCCTGGGGATAGGGGAGAAAGAATACTTCCCACGTATTCCCTGCGTGTCGTAGAAGGCGACTAAAAGGGGAGGGAGCGGAGGGCTGGAAATCCTCCCCTCTCGTTTTTATTTAATTTTCCAAAAGAAGGAACAGAGAAGGGGGCCAGGTGAGGATATTCCCTCAAAGGCGCAGTCCTTTGTTGTTAACGCTACCTCGCTAACGCGGGAAATGGCGAATGGTATGAAATATATATATATATATATATATATACATATATATATATATATATATATATATATATATATATATATATATATATATATATATATATATATATATATATATATATATTGCATCTTTATCCACAACCTATCCTAGTGTTGGATTCCTCGCACGGTAAGATAGGCTACCGTGAGGGACAGTGGTTAGTTGGAAGGTGTGTAGTGTTGCTGTGTTGGACCCCAACTGATCCCAGTCCGTACGCCAACCTCCTGCAGGTGACGCCACAGATATCCGCTACCAAGTGTTGACCAACTGTGACCTTCAGATCGTTGGGGAGGAGTTCTCTCGCAAGCCCTATGCCATCGCCGTCCAGCAGGGCTCCCCGCTCAAGGACCAGTTCAATGATGCGTGAGTCACTTACTCTTGCCTGGAGGGAAGGGTCTTCATGCCCTTCAGTCCCGTCCTTCATCATAGTGGGTTCTTAAGCCACTCCCTCCCTCCCTCCTACCGACGTGTGACGTACCTCACTGGCTGACTATCACTCCTGTGTCTTGCACCTTCCTTCTCGCGCACCGTCACCCTTACGTGGCTCAAGATGACGACAACATATGGCCACCTGTCCGTCTCATGATGATGTAGCCACCACGTAGTCTGGCATCACAGTAGTGGCTGTGTAGTTGTAGTAATAAACGTTCTTGAATAACAAATTTCCTCTTGTTTTGAATTGGCTCAAAGTCAAGCCGAGATACTGGCGAGCTGCAGGAACACATGACCGAGCGATATCCACGATGAAACAACCCAAGAAAAGGAAGAACATTGACTAAATCACTGTTGGAGACTCGTGAGTCATTGTTGGAGACTTGTGAATCACTGTTGGAGACTCGCAATTCACTGTTGGAGACTCGTGAGTCACTGTTGGAGACTCGCAATTCACTGTTGGAGACTCGTGAGTCACTGTTGGAGACTTGTGAATCACTGTTGGAGACTCACTGACTCGTGGAACAACGGAATATCAAAAGGATCTGTCTACTCAGGAATTGATCCAGCAAATTCACCCAAGAATATAGAGATATGTCAAACTAATGATCTGCCCGAAATATGTCAGCTATATATATATATATATATATATATATATATATATATATATATATATATATATATATATATATATATATATATATATATATATATATATATATATATATATATATATATATATATATATATATATTTTAACTTTCTAAAATGGGAAACAGAAGGAGTCACGCGGGGAGTGCTCATCCTCCTCGAAGGCTCAGACTGGGGTGTCTAAATGTGTATGGATGTAACCAAGATGTGAAAAAAGGAGAGATAGGTAGTATTTGAGGAAAGGAACCTGGATGTTTTGGCTCTGAGTGAAACGAAGCTCAAGGGTAAAGGGGAAGAGTGGTTTGGGAATGTCTTGGGAGTAAAGTCAGGGGTTAGTGAGAGGACAAGAGCAAGGGAAGGAGTAGCAGTACTCCTGAAACAGGAGTTGTGGGAGTATGTGATAGAATGTAAGAAAGTAAATTCTCGATTAATAATGGTAAAACTGAAAGTTGATGGAGAGAGATGGGTGATTATTGGTGCATATGCACCTGGGCATGAGAAGAAAGATCATGAGAGGCAAGTGTTTTGGGAGCAGCTGAATGAGTGTGTTAGTGGTTTTGATGCACGAGACCGGGTTATAGTGATGGGTGATTTGAATGCAAAGGTGAGTAATGTGGCAGTTGAGGGAATAATTGGTATACATGGGGTGTTCAGTGTTATAAATGGAAATGGTGAAGAGCTTGTAGATTTATGTGCTGAAAAAGGACTGGTGATTGGGAATACCTGGTTTAAAAAGCGAGATTACATAAGTATACGTATGTAAGTAGGAGAGATGGCCAGAGAGCGTTATTGGATTACGTGTTAATTGACAGGCGCGCGAAAGAGAGACTTTTGGATGTTGATGTGCTGAGAGGTGCAACTGGAGGGATGTCTGATCATTATCTTGTGGAGGCTAAGGTGAAGATTTGTATGGGTTTTCAGAAAAGAAGAGTGAATGTTGGGGTGAAGAGGGTGGTGAGAGTAAGTGAGCTTGGGAAGGAGACTTGTGTGAGGAAGTACCAGGAGAGACTGAGTACAGAATGGAAAAAGGTGAGAACAATGGAAGTAAGGGGAGTGGGGGAGGAATGGGATGTATTTAGGGAATCAATGATGGATTGCGCAAAAGATGCTTGTGGCATGAGAAGAGTGGGAGGTGGGTTGATTAGAAAGGGTAGTGAGTGGTGAGATGAAGAAGTAAGATTATTAGCGAAAGAGAAGAGAGAGGCATTTGGACGATTTTTGCAGGGAAAAAATGCAATTGAGTGGGAGATGTATAAAAGAAAGAGACAGGAGGTCAAGAGAAAGGTGCAAGAGGTGAAAAAGAGGGCAAATGAGAGTTGGGGTGAGAGAGTATCATTATATTTTAGGGAGAATAAAAAGATGTTTTGGAAGGAGGTAAATAAAGTGCGTAAGACAAGGGAGCAAATGGGAACTTCAGTGAAGGGCGCAAATGGGGAGGTGATAACAAGTAGTGGTGATGTGAGAAGGAGATGGAGTGAGTATTTTGAAGGTTTGTTGAATGTGTTTGATGATAGAGTGGCAGATATAGAGTGTTTTGGTCGAGGTGGTGTGCAAAGTGAGAGGGTTAGGGAAAATGATTTGGTAAACAGAGAAGAGGTAGTAAAAGCTTTGCGGAAGATGAAAGCCGGCAAGGCAGCAGGTTTGGATGGTATTGCAGTGGAATTTATTAAAAAAGGGGGTGACTGTATTATTGACTGGTTGGTAAGGTTATTTAATGTATGTATGACTCATGGTGAGGTGCCTGAGGATTGGCGGAATGCGTGCATAGTGCCATTGTACAAAGGCAAAGGGGATAAGAGTGAGTGCTCAAATTACAGAGGTATAAGTTTGTTGAGTATTCCTGGTAAATTATATGGGAGGGTATTGATTGAGAGGGTGAAGGCATGTACAGAGCATCAGATTGGGGAAGAGCAGTGTGGTTTCAGAAGTGGTAGAGGATGTGTGGATCAGGTGTTTGCTTTGAAGAATGTATGTGAGAAATACTTTGAAAAGCAAATGGATTTGTATGTAGCATTTATGGATCTGGAGAAGGCATATGATAGAGTTGATAGAGATGCTCTGTGGAAGGTATTAAGAATATATGGTGTGGGAGGCAAGTTGTTAGAAGCAGTGAAATGTTTTTATCAAGGATGTAAGGCATGTGTACGTGTAGGAAGAGAGGAAAGTGATTGGTTCTCAGTGAATGTAGGTTTGCGGCAGGGGTGTGTGATGTCTCCATGGTTGTTTAATTTGTTTATGGATGGGGTTGTTAGGGAGGTAAATGCAAGAGTTTTGGAAAGAGGAGCAAGTATGAAGTCTGTTGGGGATGAGAGAGCTTGAGAAGTGAGTCAGTTGTTGTTCGTTGATGATACAGCGCTGGTGGCTGATTCATGTGAGAAACTTCAGAAGCTGGTGACTGAGTTTGGTAAAGTGTGTGAAAGAAGAAAGTTAAGAGTAAATGTGAATAAGAGCAAGGTTATTAGGTACAATAGGGTTGAGGGTCAAGTCAATTGGGAGGTAAGTTTGAATGGAGAAAAACTGGAGGAAGTAAAGTGTTTTAGATATCTGGGAGTGGATCTGGCAGCGGATGGAACCATGGAAGTGGAAGTGGATCATAGGGTGGGGGAGGGGGCGAAAATTCTGGGAGCCTTGAAGAATGTGTGGAAGTCGAGAACATTATCTCGGAAAGCAAAAATGGGTATGTTTGAAGGAATAGTGGTTCCATCAATGTTGTATGGTTGCGAGGCGTGGGCTATAGATAGAGTTGTGCGCAGGGGGATGGATGTGCTGGAAATGAGATATTTGAGGACAAAGTGTGGTGTGAGGTGGTTTGATCGAGTAAGTAACTTAAGGGTAAGAGAGATGTGTGGAAATAAAAAGAGCGTGGTTGAGAGAGCAGAAGAGGGTGTTTTGAAATGGTTTGGGCACATGGAGAGGAGTGGGGAAAGATTGACCAAGAGGATATATGTGTCGGAGGTGGAGGGAACGAGGAGAAGTGGGAGACCAAATTGGAGGTGGAAAGATGGAGTGAAAAAGATTTTGTGTGATCGGGGCCTGAACATGCAGGAGGGTGAAAGGAGGGCAAGGAATAGAGTGAATTGGATCGATGTGGTATACCGGGGTTGTGCTGTCAGTGGATTGAACCAGTATCCGACGTCGTTGTGATGTCCCGATACTGCGCACATCACTCACGTCATCAGTATCCGACGTCGTTGTGATGTCCCGATACTGTGCACATCACTCACATCATCAGTATGAGACACGTCGTTGTGATGTCTCGATATTACATACATGACTTACGTCATCAGTATCGGACACGTCGTTGTGATGCCCCGATACCGCGCACATGACTCGGTTCTGCTCAGCGTATATTCGTCACGAAGAGGACCCTGGAGCCTTGCTGGCCTAGCTGTACGTGCGTGACGCAGACCATTAGAGTATGACAGTGATCCTGGCCTCCACAACACCTGACAACAACTACAATAATGAAGTAGGACAACTTCAGGACACAACAGCAGACAACATGAAAGTCAAACGTATCCAGTCTGGGTCGACCACGTCGTTAATCCTGCCGTGATCATCGTATATACCAAGTATGGATCTGGTTGTTCAGCATACAACGTTGACTGACATGGTATTGTGTATTACAACTAGTTGTTATTTATGATAATGATAACCGAACCAATTATGAAGCTCGTGTAAGGCTGTGGTCTTCATTACTGTTGTATGTCAGGTGACACACAAGGTGAGTGTCTTGACTGGTACATCAGCTAACGTGAGGGACAAATTATGATCAGTTCCTGTACGTCACTCTCGTACCTCTCATGTCAACCAGCCAGACAGTGATGGCAACTGTGGAACTCTATATATAACTTCACAAACGCCAACTTGTAGTTATCAGTGTACCTGAGTCTCCACGGAGAAGAGTACATCTGAAATTGATTACGGCAGAAAGTTGCAGAGTAGAGCCAGGTTCTCTAACCTTTACGTTGTAGGAGTACTTGTGACCTTATGAAACACTAAGGACTTTACTGTGCCAACTTACCTTACGTCAGATTTCCCGTAGTTATTACTGAAGACGTCATACAGATTCTATGATATCAACTGAACAGACGAAAAGTTCAGTACTGTGGTCGTACTGGCACACATTACGTTGTTACTAACAAACTGGCTTTTATTTACAGCCTTCCCTTGTTATATTCCTCTTATGATTTACTGGTTGTATGGAGTCCACTTTCACGTATCTC